>NW_015171011.1:95106-123066 GCF_001447785.1 Gekko japonicus | reverse complement strand
ACCTACCTCATAGTTTGGCTGTTGTGGGGAGAAGAAGAGAGGAAAATTGGAAGCTGCTTTGAGAATCCTGTCAGTTGATAAAAACAGAGTACTAAAACCTACTCATCTCTTATTCCACCCCCAAGAAGACAAACAGAGCAGAAGCCCTGGACAGAACATTGGGGGGGGTGCAGTGAATGGACAGGGTGCAAACATCAGGCAGAGGTGTTTGCCCTGATGCCCCACCCCAGCTCGACAATGGCACGTAGGCCTGCAACCGGGGGATGAGCCCAGGCACTAGGCGGGGGTCTGCCTCCAGGGGCTGACACCTCTTTAAGGCTGGACGGGAAGGGTGGTCGGTTTAACTCTATGGGCCCCTATGGAGGCTCACTATGGCCACTCCCAGCAGCCCCGGAGGAATTTGCCTATGCTAATTTGGAACCAGCAAAGCACACAGCGGTGGCTCCGGGCAGCCCGGTGCTGCCGATGGGCAAAGTGGGGTGTCCAGTGGTTTATCTGCAGCACAGCCTGCCAGGTGTATTCCCGGCCCAGCACCAACCATGACAGAAAATGTCATCTGAACACCTGGCAGCCTGGACTTGGCCAGCCAAAACCATTCTGGTGCACGGTGCGCACAAAGCTATGAGCATCCACCCACTGCCAGCTGGATACGCAGGGCTGCCCCATGAGGGGGGGTTACTGTGATTCACACAGATACGTGGTCCCTCCCATGAACCCTGTTTTTGGATGCCCCATTTTTTTATATAAAACATCTGTCTCCTCCATTCCATAGTTGCTTTATCTGGCAGAAATTCCTAGCTCTGTAGTCACTGTCGCCCCGTTCCCTGTTCAGAAGATGAAACTTCTGTGAAAAACGGACCAGGTCACTCAAGCAGAGCCCCACGCAGGCCTGCAGCTGCTGGGCCCTTGTTACCTGTGGCCAGGGAATTCCAGGTTCTGGTCCTGGCCAGAGTGGAAGGATACCCACCATGAGCTGCATGCCCAGCCAGGGGGCCATGCCCAGATGCTTATTCTCCTTGCCACCCTTGCCAGTGCCATGAGGATGCTGTTGGAGTGATGCACCCCAAGGCCCGACTCATCTAAGACATCCCCTTGGAGATTCTGGTTCTCAAGTGAGGTGCTGTGTTGGCCAGCAGCAGCAACTCATAGCATCTGTCCCTCCAAACCATTTTCCCAACCAGGAATAATGTGTGTATGGGGGGGGGTTGATATTTGCCCCATCAAGAGGCTGTACTTGCAAGTATTCAGTGCATTTGGAACCCTCCAGTGGGGTAAATAATGACCCTGGCACCATTTTGGGCTGGGGAAAATGGCAAATGGAGAAGGCTGGAGCCCTCCCCCCCGGTACTGTGGTCCCAATCTGAATAGGGTCCCTGTGGTGCTTCTACATGTTGTTGTCCAGAAACTTACAACTGCAGTATTGCTTGCCAGTCCCCATGGCGAACTCATGTAAGGTGTCATATCTAGTTTGGCCCTTAGTGCAAGGATATTCAAGCTTCCAGGACTAAGTGCTGAAAAAAGCAGTGCCATTGTTTGGACATGTTGGCAAAAAAAAAAAAAGAGTATGTGTAGGGGGAGCTAATGGTTCCACATGGCTAGAGCCACTGCATATGTTATATGTAGATATAATTTTTAGCATGGAAGTATGGAAATAAAATGTTTAGAAATATCAATTTGGAACACTTGGGTCTCAGTGGACACATCTAGGAATGTGGTGTTGTGAATGAGAAAGATTAGTAACTTTATATCTGGTCCTAAATGATTATTGAATTGGATAAAATGCTTTGTGAATAGGACCCTAGTGGGGCATGACAACTCCGATGGGAGAGTTTACTCTCATACATTCATTCTCAGAACTACCATGCTCCAGTTTTAAACAATTACTCCTCTATAGGAGATGACCCGTCCTTCCACCTCCTAACTGTGACCTGAGCCTTTCCTAGTTCAGCTACAGCTCTGCTTTTGGGGTGTTGCAAGGTATCTGCCAAGCTAAACACAATAGTCTGCATGTTGCAGTTTAGGCATGTGTATTGGGTGTTACCCCCTCTGATTATTAGATCTTGGAGGAAGGGAATCATTGGGGCAGACTCAGTATCTAACACTTTCCTGACATTTTTCCTAAATGTTCAATGTGTTTTTATAGACTACTCTGTGTGATGGGCCAGTATTGTATATAGTATTATACTACAGATGTGTTGGAGAGGGCTGAGGTTCTTAGAAAAAGCTGTTCTTGGCAAGATCTGTGAACTGGTCCTGATACAAGAGTTGGGATCCGAGGGAAAGTTTATCTAGAGTGACATCTTCTGCCTGCCACCACCTGTTTTCCACTTCCCAATCTGCACTGTTACATGGTCTGTTTTTATTCACATGCAGCCCAATGGAGAGTTATGTGACTATCTTGTCTTCATTTTTGCACAAAAGAACGAGTCAGGTTTGGTGACCAGAGGGACCTCTGTGCGTTCAGCCATGCCATCTCCACCTGTTGGCGCCTACTCTGAGGTCCATTAACCTAGAATATCTTGTAAGGCCAAGCTTTTTGAATCCACATTAACTTCCTCCAGAAAAGACTCAGGGAAAGTTTGTGGCCAACTGAGAGAGTAAAAGAGGTAGAGAGACATCCATTCAGCTGCACCAGTGATTGCTTTTAACAAGTGAGTTATCAGTGGGATAAATTGGTGAGTGGTGAAGTTTCAAGACTGATTTCTTAAGTAGAAAACTTGATATATCCAATCATGGCTCTTTGAGCAGAACTAAACCGCAGTGTCTTTAGTAATCATTGCACATGAGGTGTTCTGAGTAATATTCACAGATAAAAGAAAAATATTCATGGAGGAAAAGGAGACTTCTTCAAGAGCATGTGTAGGTGCATGACTTAAATGAGCAGCAGTGATGCAAAGTCTTCATCCCTACTGATCTAGGTAAGCCTCTTTAGATGATGACTAATTTATTGTAAATGGGAAGCAAAGCAGCAGCGAAAAATAATGTACTTGGATTTTAAAAAACGTTGAGTAGCAAATGAAATAGTATTTGATGCTAATACCCTGTTTGGGTGCAGAACAAAAGGGAATTATATTTCAATAAGAGCAACAGTTGGGAATCTTGTACCCCTACGTCACAGAAGAGATTTGCTCATAGAGTCTAACAGAAGAACTCCAGTTATTTAGAAGAAGAAGAGGAGGAGATTGGATTTATTCCCGAGTGAGACAACTTAAAGTATATTGGCACCACTGTGTAACATGATTGTGTACACCTGTGTGTATTCCAGATTGGGCTCCATTTGCCCAAAAAGGTTTTAGCCCTGACTTGAGGGGAAAAAATTGAGAAGGCAATGCACTAGTTTGCCTTTGATGCCTCACTGATCCTGCACCTAGGAAATAGTACCAAAGGGGCGCAAAGACAGATTTTGACACTGAACCTTGACTACTAGCAATGTGCAGCTGGAAATACTCTAATCAAGACTTGATTTGTGCAACTCCCCATTCATAAAAGTGGCCAGTGCTCCAAATCTGAACAGAATTATTTCTGCCATTTGAGAGCAGTTGGAAGTCTGTTACTCTGGTGTCTGTCTGGTTTCAGTTTTCGTTGGAAATGGAAGCAGCAGCAAAGGGAAAACATTATTTAGCCCAAATAGCTAATAACCATGTCTTTCAACCAGAACAGTTAGTCCATCTTCTTGCCAAACAGGATAATACCAAATGGTGTCTCTGTGCACAGTGTTTCCTCTTTCTACCAATTACTACATCATCTCAATGGGTTTTGGAGGCTTTGATATTTTATACAAGCATGGGTCTTGTATTTGTATGGTCTGTTTTGTTCTCCATGGGAACAGGAGCATAAACTTTCCAATTTCGGGGGGGGGGGGGCTTGAGGCATTGCTATGTTAGGTCCTTAAAAGAACCAAGGCCCAGGGACATCACAGGGAGAAGCCAGTGACATCACAGGCCATTGTCATTATGGAAGTGGAGCCGTGTGGGATTTAGGAAGGGGCTCCCCAGAAATTTAGGGGGGACTGGAAACCTGTGGGAACCCCCCCCCCCCAGCGATGCCCCTTGGCTGGCTAAATCCAGAAAAAAGTGGTAGTTAGTCAGTGGTTATAGTGTAAAGTACTCGGTTCAAAACATCACGAATCGGACAATGACATAAGAAACACACGTTTACTCAGTACTTCACACTACAAAGGACAAAGACAAAGGGCCGGATGGCCAACTATATACATATCCAAGGGAACGCCCCTGGATCGCATTGGGGGGTTTGGATCTCCCGCCAAGATTTCTATTGGTTCCCCTATTGGATCTTAGGAGCCTAACCTCTATTGTTCTTTAGGAATCAAGCTCTGCACACCTGGCCACTGCCTAGTGGCGGTTCCCAGGACACAACACCCCTTCCCACATAGTCCGTCCCCACCTGGGTAACATAGTCTCTTAAATACGCAGGGGCCCGGCGCTCTCTCAGGGAGCAGCGAGGAGTCAGCACCGACTCCGGGGTTCCGGCGGCCAGGGCAGTGCCTTCCAGGGATTCGGTGGCCTGCGTACCGGCACTACTCCAGAGTGAGCTTCATGTAGGGCGTGCAGCACCCCGGACTGTAGGGCCCTCGGGACCATGACTCTGCCCCCCATAGTAGGCAGCCCCTGAGAGCCAACAGCTCATTCTTCCGTGTCACGAAAGCCACGTATTCTGGTCCCGGAGAGGCCGCAGGCCACCCCCTCACCACTCAGCCCAGAACCCCAGAAAGTACAGGGTCCCGGGCGGAATGGGCCGCCATGTCTTTGGCCTGTAGTGGTTGGGCTGGGAGACTGTCCAATACCAAGACCTCCAGAGCTGGGGCCGGATTCTTTCTTCGGGGTCCCAAAGCCCACGAATCCTGGCCCGGAGAGGCCGCAGGCCACCCCCTCACCACTCAGCCCAGAACCCCAGAAAGTACAGGGTCCCGGGCGGAATGGGCCGCCATGTCTTTGGCCTGTAGTGGTTGGGCTGGGAGACTGTCCAATACCAAGACCTCCAGAGCTGGGGCCGGATCCGGGTCCACGGCCGGCAAGGGCAGCCTACTCAGGGCATCCACATGGCCCATCGCCTTGCTCGGGCGGTAGTCCAGGCGATACTGGTAGCCAGACAGGAACAATGTCCATCGTAGCACGTGGGGCGACAGGACCTGGGGCATCTGCTTGTCAGCTGCAAAAAGGCCAAGTAGAGGCTTGTGATCAGTCACAATCGTAAAGGGGCGGCCGTACACATAGTTATTGAACTTTTTAAACCCCGCGACTATCGCCAGACCCTCTCGGTCAATTTGCGCATAGTTGCACTTGGCGGCTGAGAGGGTCCTAGAATAATAAGCCACAGGCACTTCATGGTCATTGGGGAGGATGTGCCCCAGCACCACTCCCACCCCGTAGGGGGAGGCGTCACAGGCTAGGATGACCGGCAGGGACTCATCGAAGTGTGCTAGCACCGCATTGGAAATGAGAAGTGCATTAACCCCCCGGAATGCCGCTGCCTCTTTGGGGCCCCAAGACCAAGAAGTGGACTTGTCTAGAAGGTGGTGGAGTGGCTCCACCACAGCCGCCTTGTGCAGCAGAAAGGCATGATAAAAATTTATTCGTCCCAGGAAAGCCTGTGGCTCCGCCTAGCACTTGGGTGCTGGGGCCTCGACGATAGCCTTGACATCCTGGAGTGGCTCCACCACAGCCGCCTTGTGCCAGGACAGCCGCCTTGTCCCAGGAAAGCCTGTGGCTCTGTGGCTCTGCCTTGCACTTGGGTGCTGGGGCCTCGATGATAGCCTTGACATCTTTAGCTGGGTGCAGGCCCACCTCGTCGACCCGGTACCCCAAGAAGTCCACTTCCGAAACCCCGAGAAGGCATTTTCCCCGCTTTACCTTCATTCCCGCGGAGTCAAAGCGGAGGAGGACGGCGCGGAGTCGAGACGCGAAATCCTCGGGAGTGGCCGCCGCGATGATGACGTCAAAAAAAAGGTGTCACGCCTGGGAGCTCGTTTAACAAGGAATCCGTCATTTGTTGAAAGATGCCCGGGGCCACACTCACCCCAAATTGTAACCTCTTAACCTTAAACTCCCCCCGGTGTGTCACAATGGTTTGGGGGAGGGCTGTCGCCTCGTCCACGGGCAGCTGCTGGTAGGCTTGGGTGAGGTCCAGCTTCCCGGTCTCTTGCTGTGTCCTTTTTAAAAATTCACTTTTATAATAGTCACTTTAAGATCTGAAAATATACGTACAATGTGTATAAGACAAACGAATGGTCACAAATTTGACAGTAAGGAAGGTAACACTGTAGGCGAACATTTTAAAAGTTTTCCTGGACATTCATTTACAGGAGTCTTGTTTCTGTGTTATTCATAAGGGTGACTTTGTACTGAAATTTACTAAATTATGGCATCATAGATGACTTCATTTGGAAAATGCATGTCTGAAGTCTCTGAGCCAGGGCAGGATACCATACAGTTGCTGTGCACCCAGTTTCTGAGCAATGTACAGAGTTCAGAGTAGCAGCAATCTTCTTCTCACTGGCAGTTGCAGAAGTGTTCTTGGACTATCATTCTACTTTGTGGGCTGTCATTCCAGTCCCAGAACATCTCTGCTATTCCCAGGGGCTGGCTATCTTCCTAGTCCCAGAGCACAGATTCTAATCCTAGGGACTGTCTTTCACTCAGGGGGGCTGTCATTCCAGTCCCAGAGTAACCTATATGGGCCTAAAGACCTTAATGGAAAAACCATTCCACATTTTCTTTGCAACTTTTTTTGTGCTGCAATCTATTTTAGTGGAGCCCATGCAAGTCAATTGGCATTCCTAGCTCCCATTGTCTCCAATGGGCCCTCAAGCCTCTCCCATTGTTTCCAATGGACAATCCTGTAATTCCTTTTATACATCCCAGTTAGTTGCCTCTTTGAAACGGTACCACACCATTTTAAGTAACAACAAAATGAAGAGCATGAACATGATCAGAGTGCACATTTCTTGCTAGTTTTCTATCTGGGCTGTTCACAGAGCAAAAGGAAATTGTAAAAGGCCTCTGATCTGCATGCCTCCCCCAATCTTGTTCATGCAGATGGGCTTACCATTTAAAAATGAAATGGAAATTGGAAGAAGAGCTTAGGAGCAGTGTTCCCTCTAAGCTGAGTTAGTGTGAGCTAGCTCACAGTTTTTTAGCCTCTGGCTCACAGGTTTTTTTCTCAGCTAAGGAAGGATGGCTCCAGAGCACACTGATTTAATGCAGCAGCCAAATTGCTCACTCAGAAGTTTAATGCCAGTAGCTCACAAAGTAGAATTTTTGCTCACAAGTCTCCACAGCTTAGAGGGAACATTGCTTAGGAGTGGTTGAAGCAGGGCTCCCCCCACTACCATGAAAAAAACAACTGTTCTCAATCAAGGATAT
The DNA here is from genome assembly GCF_001447785.1 of Gekko japonicus. Classification (NCBI taxonomy): domain Eukaryota; kingdom Metazoa; phylum Chordata; class Lepidosauria; order Squamata; family Gekkonidae; genus Gekko; species Gekko japonicus. Next base: position 115,684 of record NW_015171011.1, on the reverse strand, counting down.
ATAGACCCAAGTAAAATAAAATAGAGACACGCTTTCCCCCAAAATGTAAATTGGAGCCCAGAAAGTATGTTAGGCCCAACAGAGGCTCCACAGTCTGACTATTGCTACATTGAACGTGGGTGGAGACAGCCAGGACTAAGGACTATACTTTCTTTTCTGGATATTAAAAACCTTAGCTATTAACCTAGGGCATGCAAAGATACAATCCAAAACCTGATGGACCCAGCTGCAAGAAACCTTCTCTTCCTGTTGCAAGGAATATTATCAAATCTCTTTCCTCTCCAGAGATTTGTCTTCCTAAAGACTCTCTTGCATACGTACTTGGAGAAGGGAGGGGGAAGGGGGGAGGTGTTTAACCATCTAGCCTGCTAGCTCAATTAGCATTTGTAAGAAGGTGAGCCTGACTTCCTTCTTTCTAGCCAACCCACATGGGAATGTTTTAGACTCAATATTGCCTGAAACTGGTTGCCCGTGGGAGGATCAGTCCTTCCTGGAAATATTCAGGGAAGGCCCAGGCCCCCAAGCCCCCCCCCCCTGTAGTTTACGCCTATGCATGGGAATGTCCCCATCTAGTTAGGCAGGGGTAAGTCTTTGCATACACACACACACACACACACACTGTAAGGCAAAGGGAAACAGAAGCTTGGCCTTGGGCTACTCCCTCGCCCCCGAAAGGAAGCTCACATGCATCACAGGAAGAGGCAAAGGCAGAGATCCAGGCTTTGTCCTTCTGGTGATAGGCAAATCACCTGTCTTGCATCTTTGTGAGCTGAGGAAACAGGGAACTTATGCTTCATCCTGTGCAACAGAAGAGAGCAAGCATGCACACACATTTGGGGATGCAACACATTTGGGGATGCAACAGAGATACAGTAGTGACAAAAAATCAATAATATTTCTTGCGAATGATAACTACTAATTCAGGATTGTGGACATCATTTTTGTGTTTAAAAGTACTTCAGTTATTGTGCAGTGGGAGGGGATCCAGTGTGCACAGGTCTGCCCTTTACACATACATTTTTTTAAAAAAACAAAAGCAGAGTGCACAGGTGATGGGAGTGAAGTCTGTTCCAGTCCCTGACTGGTTTTGCTGTGCTCTCGAACCTTGAAGTATATTTTCTCCCATTCTGGCTCTGAATCATAAAGTTAGCTGGGCTGAGAGAAAGAAACAGAACACAACAGAGTGAACTGTGGGATGAGATGAGGTGTAGCTTCTCTTTCCTGTGTGCTCTGTCTTTGTAACACACACACACACACTTTCCTGGTTGAGGATCCCAGGAGAGGGTAAAGCTGATTCATACACCAAAGCTGACTCATATGCCCAGTGCTCAGGTGAGATTTTTTTAATTACCTGTGATGGAATGGGAATGTTTCTACCTATTTATCTGAAATGTGGGAGTGAGCATTTCCCAATTAAAACAATGGCAAGGGCTATCATTTTGATTTCCTAGTGTCCCTTGGTTTAATTCTTCTATTAAAGAATTTGGCTGCAGTTTGTGAAATACGAAACAACCTAAATCTGATTTCAGTGTCCTCTCCTCCCGGCACATCCTATAGGCTGCTGGCACAAATTGACAATCTGTGGTAAAGTCTGCACAGATACTGTATTAAAGTTTATATGGTATTTATCTCAGTAGAATGCTTTGGGGTTCAGAGACAGACTTTTAGGAACTAAACATACTGTATACAGATCTTTTTTTTTAACCCCCGGAGGGGATTTTTTTATTGCATTTTCTAAAGACTGCAAACTACAAAGAAAAAAAAAAGGAAGGGGAAACAACTACAACTACGGATACAGGAAAGAAACCACTAATAACTAAAAACCCAAGTATATGAGATCCTTACAATAGCTTGTATAAGTGTTATTCTTAACAGGCTTAGATTACATTGAACATGGTCATTTATGCTAATATATTTAGCTTTTAGCTCATCTTTTAACTATTTTAAGAAAATCCCAAGAGCAACATTAAAGTAAATGTTTTAAGGCACAATTCAGAGTCCTTCAGTCTTTATTTAGCTTTGTTCTTTCTTTTCCTCAATTGATAATCTCGCTTGGGGGCTGCCGCCCCCTTATCTGAAGCAGAGTCCTCATCTCAAGCCACAGAGTCCATATCATCACTGGATTTACTGTGTTATTCTTTCCCACGGACTTCTCCTGGCTCTCCCAATTGCAATCTCAGGAACTCACATGCTTTGAAGACAGAGTCAATCTTTTCTTTTTTGTCCTTAATTTTAAAGGTGATGCCTTCAGTTATCAACCATCTGTAGGTAATGCTGTTTGTTTGCAGGGACACTATTAATTGTACTCCTTCCTCTTCTTCCTGATTTCAAATGGGATATCCTTTAAAATTCTGATGTTATTCCCTCCCATTTTCAGGGGTACTCCTGTAGTTGTTTTGAGTATTAAATCCCTGACATGTCTCTTCGAGAATCTAACCACAATCTCTCCAGGCAGATTATTTTTCTTGATATAGTTGGAATAGGATCTGTAAACCACATCCATTTCACTTATCAAGTATTCCGCTTTTAAATCTGTAACTGGAGCTAATGCTTCACTCAAAAGGTTTTTTAGAGTCTGTCCTTTTGTCTCAGGGACCCCTTGGAATCGGAGGACTAGGTTAACTCTCTCCATTTGCAGCTGCAAAATTTGAAATTCACCTGAAGTTTGTTTCTTTTCCAGCATTTGTACCTTTTTCTTGACTTTTTGGGTCTTTGCGTCCACTTCCTTGACTTTCTCAACTGTTTGCTCCATTGTTTTTGTAATTTCCGCTAGTTGGAGCTGCTGAGTTGCCAGGTTTTGATCCAGTACACTTAGCTGCTGGTTAACGTTGGTCATTTTGTCCAGCAGAGGGCACATGGTTTCTGCTAGCATTTTGGATAGCTCTGTAGAGTCTTCCATCCGGGGACTCAAGCCTCCCATTAGTTTCATTTTTGCTAGCTTGTCTTTCTCCATCTTCTTCCCCACCATGTTTGAGGATTATTTACTATTAGTAAAAGTTGCTAAAGTCTCTGAAATTCGCCCTAGCGCTTATCTACGCTCCAGTAAGTCTCTTAAAACATATTTTCATGTTTTTGCTTCTGCTCCCCCCTTGGCAAATTGTTGTTTTATTTATGCGTATGGGAGGGACCCCTACCCCACTCGCTCATCTCACCATCCCAGGGGGGGGCTTTCTCTTAGTTTTTTGGCATATCTTTTTAACTTGACTCACTGCTTATTGTTGGTCCAGGGACCTCGCTCGATCATGGTTAAATCATCCAATCTCCAATGCTTGTCCCGGCCAGTGGCTCTGAATCCATATGGACGCAACCACGGCAGGACCATCGGGGCAGAGGAGTGCTTCAATTCCCCAGCATCTTGCTGTGGAAGAGGCTACCTCTCAACAGCCCCACGGCAAGGAGCCTTTCGCACAGGCTCCATGGGGGGGGCAATGAACAATCGAGCTCCCTCCTCACCGCAGGCACACAGATCGTCTCTCCGGAGGTCCAGGAGAGACGTCTGTTAGCATGTCGCCATTAGCCGGAAGTCACTGTACACAGATCTTGACAAATAATGCTAAATATGAAAGGATTGAAATAGGTTGAATTGAAAATATTACTTCCAATTTTACAGGAATATCATTTTCCATTAAATGGGTAAGAGTTCAAACATGCCATAAGTAGATTGTAAAAATCAGAAAGTTAGAGAAAATGGGTTATATACAGACAGGTTGAAAAAGAGGAGCAAGGGCCTTTTGGCCACCTTAAAGGCTATGCTAGGGACTAAAAACCCCGCATGGACAAAAAGCGAGATATAGCAAAAAAAAACACAACCTAGGTGGATCCAGCCCATTTAGTATATGATTACTTGTAATTTATGGGTATCTGGGATATGATCACATCAGAGGTAACACTGTAAGACTATTGAGCTTCTTACAGCGAATCTGTTTACATGACAATTTAGATAATGAGGCCAAAAACAGGGAAAGTATAGAAGGAGGAAGAAACTGGCACAAAAGCGCTACAGTAGATGGGAGCAATAGGATGCCAAGCAGCATCAAAACAACATGAATATTCGGTGCAATATTGTGTTTCGGTAATAGGTTTAATTTCATTAAATATGTTAATCTTGAAGGAAATGTACAAACTACTGAATTTCTGGTGCAGCCCTCCTTCAGGCTGTAAACTTCATTGCCCAGGCCCCCAGAGAGAGACCAGCTCCTAAAACCCGTTCACCTAGAGAAATGGGAGCACCATGCTAATCACATTGCAACACTGAGAATCCCCGGGTTGTGTTCGTTTTCCTAAAGTCTACACTCTGCTATTCCCATTGTTCCTCAGCCTAATGGAATTTATTGAGGCTATTCATCCTCTGCATGCACAGCAAAAGTGCACTTTTTAAAGCTGAGAAAGCTATAGAGTTAATAGCTTAATAATTCACCAAGAAAAACTGATGTGCAGCTGATCCATGTATCAGGCTGTCAGCAGCGCTTGAAGGTAGTTCATAAATTCCCCAGGAAGACTCCACGGGTGCTCGAGACCCAACCCCTTTTAAAAATAAAATGGCATTGTAGAGTAGGTCATGAGGGATTAATGCAGAATTATTCTCCAACTTAATTTGCATGCCTGCCACTGAAGGGGGGGGGGGATGTCTGCTGTACAATCAGCAGCTAATAAAGAGAAACCTACTTCCTCCAAGACAAAATCCAGCTTGATCCTGGCTAGAAGTATAAACACTTTAAACTCCTACCAGTTTCGACATTGCTGGAGTGTAACAGGAACAAAGCTCCATGTTTGAAGACACAGACAACTGAATGAGCACAGTCTTGCAGACTGATACATGAGTTTTGTTGACGCCTAGGGAGAACAGCCCAGAGCAGCCGGATCTCAGCAGAGTTCAGAAGCTAAGCAGGGTCAATACTTGGATGGGAGACCACCAAGGAAGACCCAGGGCTGCTATGCAGAGGAAGGCGAGGGCAAACCACCTCTGTTCACCTCTTGCCTTGAAAACTGTGTGAGGTGGAACTTCATGGGGTCATCATCGATGCTCCCTCTAAGCTGTGGAGTCCTGTGACCAAAAATTCTACTTTGTGAGCTCCTGGCATTAAAGTTGTGAGCAGGTGATTTGGCTGCTGCATAGTTTGCTCTGGAGCCATCCTTCCTGAGTGAGGACAAAAATGTGTGAGGCAGAGGCTAAAAAAAACTGTGAGCTAGCTCACACTAACTCAGCTTAGAGGGAACACTAGTCGCCATGAGTCTGTTGCAACTCAACTGCACACTTCACCTAAGCAGGCCCATGGCCAGATTTTTTGTTGTTGGGAGGGGGCAACAAGGGAGCAGCAGCACTATGATTAGAACTAGGCTTGCCAATTTCCAGGTGGAGCCTGGAGATCTCCCAGAATTATTACCATCTCCTGTCTACAGGTATCAGTTCCTCTGATTACAAGTGCAATCCTAAAAAAGAGTTTATGCCCTTCTGAATCCACTGGGCTTAGAAAGGTTACCTTTGCTTAGGCATTCCTATAAGGACAAGCAAGACAATGACTGTAAGCTCCCTCGGGTGCAAACATTAGAAGAAAGAGGGAGTACAAACACCCTCAATAAAAATAGTAGCCGTACAAACTACACTGGAGTGTGTAACAAGGGCAAGCCTCTCACCCCACAAAGAACAAAATATAATAGAAAGTAAGAGGAGTTTTGTGGTACCATAAAGGCTAACTCAGTTTTATTCCAGCGTATGCATTCCCAGCCAAGAGCCCACATCTTCAGGTGCAAAGAGTGAACCCTCGTTCACTGTATCCGAAGAAGGGGGCTCTGACCTACAAAACCTTATGCTAGAATGAAATGGTTAGACTTTAAGATGTCCTGAAGCTCCTCTTTGGCAGCAGACTAATGTAGCTATGCCTCTAGAATGCATCACACCTTTCCAAGCACCCCACCCAGCCTCCAAGGAGCTACAGCCTTGAGCCCCCAAAGCCAGCCTACTTGACTGCATTCCCCCCACCCCCCAGAAAGGAGTAATTTTTCTTCCTCCTAGGATGAGGCACAGCTGGGGCTACAAGGCTGGAGATGAGCTTTTTTGGTGAGAGGGCAAGGCACAATTGGAAGGAGGCATTGCTCCTGACAGTCGCCTTCCTGTGGCCATGGCACCTAAGGAATGCAAAAGAGATTCTCATTCAGTGTCTCAATCAGAACCTAATCACTTGGGAGGGACTCATGTTTTGCACGATGCCTCCTCCAGTGTTCCCTGTCACTGAGAGCCAGTTTGGTGTAGTGGTTAAGTGTGCGAACTCTAATCTGGGAGAACGGGGTTTGATTCCCCACTCCTCCACTTGCGCCTGCTGATGTGACCTTGGGTCAGTCACAAGCTCTGGCACAGCTGTTCCTGAAAGAGCAGTTTGTGTCAGAGCTCTCTCAGCCCCAACCACCTCACAGGGTGTCTGTTGTGGGAAGGGGAAGGGAAAAGTTTGTAAGCCGCTCTGAGACTCCAAGTGAAGGGCGGGGTATAAATCCAATCTCTTCTTCTCTTCTCTTCTCTTTTCTTCCTATTCTTCTTCTGTCAGTTGAGTTACATGTGCTGGGCGCACCGATTTCTGGCCCTCAGCTCACCGATTCCCCTCTCAGTGCAGGGGTAGTGGGCAGCCTGCCCTCCTGCTTAGCCCCCCGTGTGTACTAACTATAGAAGGCAGCTGGTCCTGGCAGCCCTCCTTCCAGCAGAGTGGAGTGACCTGGGAGCTGCTGCCACTGCCACCATCAAAGCCCAAGCCACCTTCCCACTGACACCGCCATGCCCAGGCATCCTGCAGGTCCGGGCTTGGAGTACCCCTGGCCACCAGTTAGTGGGGAGGATGGGGATAGGGGAGGGGAGCCGGGTGAGAATAGAGGTGTCAGGGGAGGTCAGGGGGAGGGGAGCCCTGGGCTGGCAATGTGGCCAAGTGCTCCTTCGTGGCCTTCTGCTGCCAGCATCATCAGCAAGTGGCTCGCTTCCTTCTGCAGTCTGGTTTAAACTCGGCTGCAAGAGAAGGTGAGCCCCAGGAGCTCCTGTGCCATGTGGAGCACGTTGCTCCAGCAGCAGAGAAGATCCTGAACTCGCTTTCTCCTGCAATCCAGTTTAAATTAAGCTGCAAGAGAAGGTGAGCCCCAGGAGCTCCTGTACCGCGCAGAGCATGTTGCTTTTTCCTGCAGTCAGTGTTGGGGGGGGGGGGGTGGGGGGGGCCCCTTTTTTTTTTTTTTTTTTTTTTTTTTTCCCTCCCTTTTCCCCTCTTTTTTGTTTTTTTTTCCGGCGGGGGGGTGGCGGGGGGGGGGGGGCTGTGAGTGGCACCTCTTTTTCTTTCTTTTTTCTTTCTTTCACTCCTCTCTTCCTATCTATTTGCTTTCTTTCCAACACCTTCCTTCCTTCCTTCCCCATTTATTTCTTTTCTTTCCACCTCCGTCTCTCTCCCTCTCCCTCTCTCTCTCTCTCTTTCTGTGTTTTTGATAATTAAGGAAAGAGATGATATTTGAATAGTTTCTGTATTTTTTTTTAAGTTGGCCCTTTCACAGTTTTTAAGCTAGTACCATTTTGGGCTCACGGGGTAAAATTTCTGTTAATGGGACTGCACACCTTAGAGGGAACATTGGCTCTTCACTCATTGATCACGTTCATTTCCCTACTCCTCCATATGCAGCCAGCTGGGTGACCTTGGGCCAGTCACAGTCCTCTCAGAGCTGTTCTCTCAAGAGCAGTTCGCTCAGATATGTTGGTCTTCTGGCCATCATGTCTGTCCGTCTGTCTGTCTAGCTAGCTAGTAGCTAACTATCTATCTCACCTCGCTTTCTCCCCAATGGAGACCCAAAGCTGCTTATTCTGCCCTCCTCTGCTCCATTTTATCACATAACAGCCCTGTAGCAGTAGAACAGAGTAAGAATCCAGCAATCCTAAGGCGGTCTGCTCAGAGGTAAGCACCATTTTATTTAATGGGGTTTGCTCCCAGAAAAGCATTTTTAGAGATTGTACTGACAGCATTTGACTAAAGGCAGGAAACAGAAAACTGGAACACGGGGACACCGCTGGGGTGCTCACCATTCTCTTCTTGGGTGCGTCACAGTGCCATCCTAAGCAGATCTACTCAGGATCCTACCCCTGGTCTAGTCAATAAGCCTTCCTCCCAGGAGAGTTTCCTTAGGAATACCTCATAAGCAACGCAGTCTTAGTAGTCTGTATTTTGACCTCAATGGAATGGAGCAGCTGAGGCACACAGAGAGTGAACTGAGTAGTGCAATACAAAGGTAGGGTTGCCAGCTCTGGATTGGGAAATACCTGGAGATTTTGGGGGTAGTGCCTGAGGAGGGCAGGGTTTGGAAAGGGGAGGGACTTCAGTGAGGTATAATGCCCTTGTGTCTCCCTTCCAAGGTGGCCGGTGCTGTTGTCTGACAGAGAAGACTATAGGACCTTAATGTTATTCATTGCTGAGTACAGATATCCACATCCTACACATCTGGTGCTCTATATTCTACACACTTCCTTTGCATGCGTACAGCTTTCAGTATTTTACCATCATTATTGTGCTGATCTATATTTGTCTCTATCCAAATTAAACATACATTGTTTTTATTATTATTACCTCACATTCTTGACTGCTGCATTTAAAAATCAATAAATCAAGGAGTCTCCTCCCCCCCCAGTAGAAAATGTTCTTTTCCTTTGGAAAGACCTCCTACTTTTCTGGTTGGCTACTATAGTGCCCAGCCAGCTATAACAGAAAACCAACTACTGCTGCTGGAGATCTTGAACTGTGCATTTTTGATGGTTGTTGCACAGGTTTTCAGGTGGTCTGCAATAAAACACTGAAGGTTAATACATCAACTTCAGCAGACGCTTAAATCAACTCAGGATTGTCCAGAGCGCTGTGTGATAATAAAGACTTCATATTGGGGGGGTTGGAGGATTTAATGTGGCCTGACGCAGCGTTAATCTTTTTAGAAGCAGGAGGACTGGAATAGAAGCATTAACATTTGAATGCAAGCCATTGCCAACGGGAATAGGAAAGAGATATTTCAAGTGCAAATGTGTGAGCAGCTGCAGAAGAAACATAATGGTACAATATCCCTTATCAGATATGGGCAGATCTCTAAGGACTGTGATTTCAGCTCAGGCAGCACAATCTAATATGTTACCAATATGGGAATAATTATGCTGAAATATGCAGATGGTTCTGCGCAACAAGAGAAAAATATATCACATTTCCATAATAATAATGGCAAGTACGGTTTAGTAGAATCCATCACATGCAACACCCACCCACCAAGATCTGTGTTCAACTAAGGGTACGTGATAGTAAAGAACTTTCCCAACATAATTTGCCCCGGTATACTTAGATCATCTGACAAGACTTTCTTCTTAGCACCCTGGCGTTTGATGATGAGGTTAGTCAGTCTGAGGAGCAGGGCTTTTTCTGTGATGGCTCCCATTTATGAGCTCCACTACCCAAAGAAGTTGGCCAAGTTTCTATTTGGAGGGGTATAGCATCGCAGCGAAGCCTGATGGCCGCCTGAATTCGGAGCTCCCGCTTCATCTCCCCCCCCCCCGCTATCAGTGTACAGCCACAAACCAGCACCTTAAAGCTCTCCTGCATGGAGAAAAATTCGTGAGTATGGCAGGCATCCAAGGGCATCAAAATGAGGTCAGTCGATTCCTCGCCCCCCCTCAAACGCGGCTCCCCTGCTCCACAATCAAAGGCCCTCACAGAAAACAAAATGGCAGACGGGTGGGAAGAGCTACAAGGGGAGGGCATCCCGGTCACCAGAGAAGGATTTTTTTGGCACTCTGGAGAATTTAGAATATAATATGGCCGCCTGTACAGCTGAGCTTATAAAACCTATTGCTACTCAAATTGCTGAATTCAAGGCAGCTTTTGATAAAGTCTCTCAGACAGCTGAAACAGCAATGGAGCCGAGTCTTGCAGTTCAGGATGAGACGCACTACCTAATGCAGAGAGAAGACTGACCTAACAGGGTTGTTTTGAGGATGAAATGGAGGAAAGGAGAATGGTGTAAGTTGCTTTGGGTCCCATTGGGAAGAAAAGTGGGGTACAAATGAAATAAATAAACTAACAGTTGATACAGTCAGTGGACAGAGGTCACGTCTAGGGGCCATTTGCAATGATGGGGCCATTTCTTATAGGCTTTAAAGAAGCCTAGTCTACCCATAGGAATACTGGCCTCATTATTTCCTGTGGGCAGATTTGGCCTCTCTATAGCCTACAGGAAATAGATTGGTGGTGGCCCGTAATGCCGGTGCTGGTGTTTGCTCACCCACCCCAATCTCCTCAGAGCAAAGCACAAGGGTGGGGGAGCCTATCAGAGTGTGGGAGCACTGGCCAGTAGGGGGCTGGCTCACCAGCCAGGTCTGGTGGTGGCCATTCACCCCCTCCCTGGCATTGCTCCATACCCACCTACCCTCTTATTGACCACGTGGGACTAGCTAATCACCATGTTCGGGGCTGAGTAAGAATTTTTTGGGCTTCAATCAAATTGGCTGTGAGGGGGCCATTTTTCTCCATCTCCGCATGGTCTGAGGGGTTGTGGTATAAATAGGGCCAGTAGACCTGGTTAGGCCCTAAGTGGGAAGGCTGAAAAAGCATGGGTTGAGGGGATTTTGAGTTAGCAAGCACCCTGAGATATCAGCGATGGGGGGTCCACAAACTGGGTACCTACAGGCTTGGCAGTCGGGGTGGCTCAGTTGGGGGCCCCTTCGGGGTTGGTGGGAGCATACGATGGGCCTTAAGGCTTAGCAACCATGGGCAGGAGTGTGCCCCTCCACTCCCTCTATGCACTGGTATGTGGGCTGTGATGGGTAAGTTTCGGAAGCATTCCAGACCTGGCTCTGAGCCGGCATGGGTTTGCCCAATTAGGAAGCTTGCTTGCAAGCACAATGCAACCCGTGCTTTAATGTGTTAATAATTGGTGCAGATCAGCTTATGTATAAATAAAATTCCCAGTGTAACCCGTAACTTGGGTTTCATTTGAAGGGTGGGCAGGCAAATGGCTGCATTATGTCCAATAGTAAGTAGACCTGGTTTCTGCTCATCCAGTCATTAACTGGATGAACAGCTGATAAGAGAATGGGCCCTGAAAATTAAGAGAAGGGGCCCTGAAAATTTAATCCTCTCAGGAGTACAGGAGCCCTTCTGGTGAGCCTAAAAAGTCTTGTGGGAGTGCAGGAACCTACCCACCACCCCAGCCAACCTCCTGCCATTTCCCAGTGCTGGCCAAGCAAGTCCCACTTCCCCCAATAACCATAAAACCATCAGCTCAATGTAAGCAACCTCAGGGACCATAAAACAACAAATACCATCCAGACTACTTAACATAGTTCCAAGGCCTTCCTGAGCAAACAAACCTTCAGATTGCTCTGGAAGGTACTAGATAAATGGTGTTAATCTCCCCTCCCAGGGAACAGAATTCCTAAATTTGGGGAACAGCATCCAAGTAGGTTCTCCTATGAGTCCCATCAAGTTTAATTCCAGCCAAGCCCAGTTCCTGTGGGAAGGCACTATTCATTGACCTTAAAACTTGGGCAGTGTCCTTTAAATCCTTTGGAGAAAAACCATTTGGTAGGCAAAACCAGCAGCATAAATTGAGCCTGGACATAAATTAGAAGCCAGCAGAACAGAAGCAACAGTGTTAATTTCGGCAAATCAGTCAGGGCCCACACAACTGCATTTTGTACAGCTGTAATTGGCACACTGTCTTCAAGGACAGCCTCTAGGGTTGTCAGGTACCCCGGCAACCAGTGTGTGTGGGGACCTGCCGGTAGGAAAACTAGGCCTAGGCCTGTGTTGCTGGTGATGAAACAATGTCCCTTCCTGGATGCACTGGAAATGATGTCATAATGTCACTGGCGATATGGGGGTATTTGGGTATTTGAACAAAAACTCTATGGTAGAAGTCATTTTGTCTTCCCTAAATATTAGAGCATCCCTGCATCACAGAGGATTTGATAACATCATTTCCAGTGTGCACTGGAAGTGACATTGCTACATTGCTGGGAACTCAGGCCTAGGCCTAGTTTCTTACTGATGAGTCCCCTGCCAGCCAGCTGATCAGTGACTGGGGGGAGGGACCCTGGGGTGGGAAATCCCCCACCCCCAGTGAGGGCCCGGCAAGCCTCACAGCCTCACACAGAGCATGTTGCAGTAATCCATTCTGGATGTTACCGAGGTCAATGTGACAGTGAGCAGAACAACTTTCTCCAGGAATAGCCACAGCTGAAGAACCAGGCTCGCTCAGTCAGTAATAAAAGCAACAAGCAGATAAATACATATTTTCCCCCCGAATGTCCACTGATGACCACAATTGATGGTCCACCAAGGTCTAAGTGGAAAGCTAGGTACAGGCAACAAAAGTAATAGGAAAAGAGATGGGGGGGGCTTTTCAGGTTTGTTGTTTGTTGTTCAGTCACACAGCCAGTCTGACTCTTCGCGACCCTTTGAGGATTGACTGATTTGTTCTTCTTGCAGTCCAAGGGACTCTCAAGAGTCTTCTCCAGCACCATAGTTCAAAAGAATCTATTCTTCGGCGCTCGGCCTTCCTTATAGTCCAACTCTCGCAGCCATACATGACTACTGGGAATACCATTGCTTTGACCATGCGGACTTTTGTTGGCAGGGTGATGTCTCTACTTTTTATCATGCTGTTTAGGTTCGCCATCGCTTTCCTCCCAAGGAGCAGGCGTCTTTTAATTTCATGGCTGCAGTCACAGTCTGCGGTGATCTGGGATCCCAGGAACGTGAAGTCTGTCACTACTTCCACGACTTCCCCTTCTATTTGCCAAGGAGTGATGGGGCCGGATGCCATGATCTTAGTTTTTTTGATGTTGAGCTTCAAGCCCACTTTTGCGCTCTCCTCTTTTACCCTGAGCAAGAGGCTCTTTAGGTCCTCTTCACTTTCTGCCATTAGAGTGGTATCGTCTGCATATCTGAGGTTGTTGATCTTTTCCCCAGCAATCTTAATTCCCGCTTGTGATTCATCCAGGCCAGCATTTCGCATGATGTACTCTGCATATATATTAAATAAGCAAGGTGACAGTATACATCCTTGTCGTACTCCTTTTCCTATGCTGAACCAATCAGTTGTTCCATATCCGGTTCTAACTGTCGCTTCTTGGCCCTTATACAGGTTTCTCAAGAGACATGTGAGGTGGTCTGGTACTCCCATCTCTTTAAGGACCTGCCATAGTTTGTTGTGATCCACACAGTCAAAGGCTTTAGCATAGTCAATGAAGCAGAAGTAGATGTTTTTCTGGTACTCTCTTGCTTTCTCCATAATCCAGCGAATGTTGGCAATTTGATCTCTAGTTCCTCTACCTCTTCGAAACCCAGCTTGTACTTCTGGCAGTTCTCTATCCATGTACTGTTGAAGCCTAGCTTGTAGGATCTTGAGCATGACCTTGCTAGCGTGTGATATGAGTGCAATTGTGCGATAGTTTGAACATTCCTTGGCATTGCCCTTCTTTGGGATTGGAATGTATACTGACCTTTTCCAATCCTGTGGCCACTGTTGCGTTTTCCAAATTTGCTGGCAAATTGAGTGCAGCACTTTAACAACATCATCTTTTAAGATTTTGAATAGCTCAGCTGGGATACCATCACCTCCACTAGCTTTGTTGTTAGTAATGCTTTCTAAGGCCCATTTAACTTCGCATTGCAGGATGTCTGGCTCGAGGTCAGTGATTATACCGTTGTGGTTGTCGAGGACATCGAGGTCTTTCTTGTATAGCTCTTCTGTGTATTCTTGCCATCTTTTCCTAATCTCTTCTGCTTCTGTTAGGTCCCTACTGTTTTTATCCTTTATCATGGCCAGCTTTGCATGGAACGCTCCCTTGATTTCTCCAATTTTCTTGAAGAGATCTGTAGTCCTTCCCATTCTATTGTTTTCCTCTATTACTTTGCATTGTTCATTCAGGAAGGCCTCCTTATCTCTCCTTGCTGTTCTCTGGAAATCTGCATTCAGTTGGGTAAATCTTTCCTTTTCGCCTTTGCCTTTCACTTTCCTTCTTTCCTCTGCTATTTGTAAAGCCTCATCAGACAGCCACTTTGCTTTCTTGCATTTCTTTTTCTTTGGAATGGTGGTGATTGCTGCCTCCTCTATAATGTCACAAACCTCTGTCCATAGTTCTTCAGGCACTCTATCTATCAAAACTAGACCCTTCACCTCTACTGTATATTCATCAGAGATGCGATCTAGGTCAAACCTGAATGGCCTAGTGGTTTTCCCAATTTTCTTCACTTTAAGTCTGAATTTTGCAATGAGTAGCTCATGATCTGAGCCACAGTCAGCTCCAGGTCTTGTTTAGGTAATTTTTATCCCCAAATCACTACATGTTTGGTATTCCCCTACCCTTCCCCCATTTCTGATACCTTTTCACATGTGGCTTTGAAAATTGGACTCCTGCTAAGATAAATACTTCATTACAGCACTGCTGATGAGTTGAGCATCCCCTAGCCAGTAACCAACTCCATCAACTGACTTTCTATTAGTTTATTTTTAATCAATTGTCATTAGGAAAACAAAATTAGAAAGCACAAGGCAGCAAATCAAATGCAATACAATTTTCTTCAGGGACTTGATCATTTAAAACTATACTGTAAATCATCTCACACTTGAAAGATTACGCATTATGTCTTACCCAGTTGAACAGAAAGCTTCCTCATTAAAACATAACTTTCTTTTAGAATGAATTGCTGGAGGGTTTTTGATTTTTTTTTGGTGTTGATTAGATTGGTTTGAAATCTGTGCATAAGTAAGTTAAAAATCAGTATTATACCATATGAGCACAAAGACCTATCCCCACAGACAGAACAAGTTCTATTAAGACAGAGTGAGCACCTAAAGAGCTAAATCGGTACTTGATGACAGTGCAGGAATGGATGAGGGGTGAATACATGGACACTCAATCCAGACAAAATGAAAGCACAGCAGGTATGGAGTAAAGCTAATCTGGGAACAGATGATCAGTCTGTTCTGGATGGGGTTACACTCCCCCATGGATGTTCATTTTTGTCACTTGGGGATACTCACGCGGGTGCTAAATTGTCCTTGGACAGGTAGGCATTTCAAGTTCTAAACTGGTTCTTAAGATTTTCTGTATACTTTCCAGAAGGGATGTATGCCACTTTAGAATCTCAGTGTTTGGGTGGGGGCATGCTTGTCATGATGTGACACATCTCACTCCTTGCCCCAGGAGAAAAGCCAGATTTCCTAACTTGGAAATGGCTAGATAAGAGACCAGTAGTCAGTAGTCAGAGAACTCTGTAGATTACATACATTCCAGTGTCGTTTCCAAGTCAATTTCAGGAATAAATGAATATGCACCATGGTGCCAGCACAGCAGCTGCCTTTTTAATCATCTTTTCTGAAGAATGCATACAGCAGAGGTGCCAAAACAGAGCATACCTTCAGCATTATGAGAATATGCAGATTTAAATCATGAGCTGAACAACTTTTTTGAAAAACCAAGTTCTCTATGGAATACATATGGGCATTATGAGCTGGGTATGGTCATATTCTCAGTCCATGCTTTCTGAACTTCAGCACCTTGCAGTCTTCGATTTCATTTCCCCCCTCAAATATGTAGGTTATAAAAATAGTGGCTTTCTGAACTTCAGCACCTTGCAGTCTTTGATTTCATTTCCCCCCTCAAATATGTAGGCTATAAAAATAGTGTTACTCACAAACATGTATAGAAAGTTCAGTAAGGATGATTTGCACATGCCCAAATTAGCTAATTTAAAGCATTCCATTTACGTACCAGAACTGAGACAGAGCCTTTAAAATATACATATAAACCTGTTTAAGATTAACTTAGATTAAGTGTGAGTTTCTGCATTAAACAACAATAGTGTTTATGTGTTTAGCTCTGATTTCCCCAGCTGCTACAGCAAAAAGTGCTGTCTTATAGACCACATTTTTATCCAAATTGGTAGTAACTGTTTTACAGAAACTGTTTTACAGAAACCGTTAGCCAGTGACTAGGGGTGTGCAAGAAAGAAAAAAAAGATCAGTTGACTTTGGATTTTGGTACTTTTGACCCTTAAATATTCAGTATTTCAGAGTATTCCCAAATACTAGTATTGGTATTGTGCTAGTATTTGGGTTAATACTTGGGAAACTTGAATATATTCAGCTCCATTATACCCTATGGGGACCACCGTTTCCATAGGTTATAATGGAGAAGGGATTTAAAGTTTAAATCCCTGCTGGGTTGACCCTGCAACTCAACCCCGTGAGAATTTAAAGTTTAAATCCCTGCCGGGAGAGCTTCTTCTGCAGGGTGGTTTAAACTGTCCCACAGAAGAAGCTGGCAATGGAATCTGTGTGAAGGGAGAGGGCTCTCCCTTCCCACGACACAGCCCTGGCTGTCTGGCAGGGCCTCTTCTGTGGGATGGTTTAAATCACCCCACAGAAGAAGCTGGCCCTGGGATCTGTGTGACTGGGTAGGGCTCTCCCTCCCCACCGCACAGACCCAGCTGGGAGAGTATATGGAAAGGGATTTAAGCTTTAAACCCCTTTCCATTCCCTCCCTGGAGTTGGGCTGCAGCTGTGGTGCAGCTTCAGAGAGAAGCAAAAGGATTTAACTTTTAAGGGGTTTAAACTGTGGTGTGACTCCAGGGGAGGTATGGAGAGAGGTTTAAACTTTAAACCCCTTCCCTTGTCTCTGGAGTCGCACCGCAGCTGCAGCCCAACTCCAGGGAGGGGATGGGGAGGGGTTTAAAATTTGACCCCCTTCCCTTCACTCGGAAAGCCCAAATAAAAACCGAATAATACTGGCTGGTATTCAGGCGGGGCTACTTTGATAGCTGAATACAGATCTCTGATCTGTATTTGGCTGAATAAATACTGATATTCTGAATATACTGAAAATACTGATATACTGAATAAATACTGGTATTCAGGCGGGGCTACTTTGATAGCTGAATACAGATCTCTGATCTGTATTTGGCTGAATAAATACTGAAAAAGGGTATTGGGGGGTATCTATTTGGCTTGATATAAACTGAGTGCACACCTCTACCAGTGACACACCAGTAAGGAGGCATGATGGGCATCTTTCTCTGAAATCCCTAGATAGAGCCACTAGTGTGGTGGTCAGAGTCTTGGGCTAGATTATGGGAGATTTGGGACCAAATCCTACCACTACTATGATGGTATTTGTGTGACCTTGGGCCAGTCACTCCCTGTCTGTCTAACCTACCTCACAGGATTGTTGTGAAGGAAGGGAGAACCATGCATGCTTCTCTGAGCTCCTTCAAGGAAGAGTGGGATAAAAAGATGACTGAAGGCAGTGCAGGATGTAGAGGGTTCTCAGCTCTCCCTTGATCACATAGTCCCTGCTGTCGTTCTACCAAGATATTTTTATATCTGTTACCCAGATATGCTGCTGATGACTTTGTCTGAAGATGTAAATGAGATAACACTTTCTTCAGAGGGCAGCATGTAAGTTCGTATTTCATATGGCATCCGTCCTAACAAAGCAGTACCAATGTGAGAACCAAGTATGTTCATAGATCAGAATCTCATACCAGCCCTTCCAGCCAAGGCTAAGGGCCAAACTATGTCTAAGACTAAGTACCTGTAATGGGATCTCCCAGTATGTAATTTAGTTGCAAATCACAGTCACTGTGCAATAGGGATTAGGACTACAGCAAGGTGAATGGGGGGCTATTTGGTTCCCCGTGTTTCATGTACCTGATTGAAAAAGCCCCTCCATGGTGTTTTTAGTCTCAGTAGGGAAAAAGACAGCACCACATGGACACCTATCTGTTTCCCTACCGGCCTGGGAATGGGTATTTTTACTCAAGGTAAAGGGTTGGGTGGAAGGAAGAGCCACCCCCTCCCTGGTGCTGCATTTCCAGTCCAATTTGTGAACCTCAATCACTGCTTTTAGCAGCTAAATTAAACATTTGGGGATCTAATCATTGACATACTATTTGGTTTGGAGCCAATATATTTGCAGGTAGATTGTACCTGAGCATCTGTTTTTTGCAGTGCTTATCCCAGCTCTTCTTGGCTGCCTGCACTCCAGTAGGCAATTCTTAGGGTTACAACATAATGGAATCATCAGTGGCAGGACCTGAGGGCCTATCCCTTCTTACTACTTTGTGAGCATCGCATAGCTCTCCCCACCCCATTTCCCTTGTCTCAAACACTCCTCTGCATTAAGGGAGGAAAGACGTACACAGTACATGGCTACTTCTGGGGCACCCCCTGTCCTACAACTCTTTCCAGAGAGCTCCTGCCCTTCCCCCTCCTACTTCAATTGCATGATCTGTCTTCTCCTGCAGGCCAGTTTCTGAAAAGGAACATAGAGCATAGGGGAACACCTGAAGCAAAAACACACAAGATGTGTTTATCTGTATATTCATATCTATCTGTCATCAAATCACATCTTACTTATGGCGATCCCATGGAGTTTTCAAGGCAACAGACATTCAGAGGTGGTTCACCATAGCCTGCCTCTATGTCACAACCCTGGTAATCCTTGGTCTTCTCCCATCCAAATACTGACCATGGCTGACCCTGCTTAGCTTCTGAGATCTGACAAGGTCAGGCTAGACTGGGCTATCCAGGTCAGACCACACAATATATATGTTCCACTATAGTGCACAAGTTAGACTTTTTCCCCATGAGGACACAGTGCATGTGCAAGTACTATGAAGGCTTTGTGATGTGACTTCAAATACATATCTTGGTCAAGACAGCACTGCCTTTTAATAAGACCATGACAAGTGGGCAGCAGGGTGTATCTGGTAAGACTGGAAGAGCCTATCGCAGTGTAATCATGAGCTCAGTTACATTGTTCAATGGACTTAGAATGGTGCTAACTCTGCTCAGGATTGCATGGTCCTGTTAGTTGCCCATGTGCTGTGCAAACCAACAAAACGGTTGGGAATGGAGCATGGCATGGCCCCATGACTGTTTGTTATCCCACTTGCAGCCCCTTCTCAGGCACTGAAGTATCAGAGGGGTATGCATTTTTACATTAGATGGGCAGGCTTAGGGTGAGTTGTAGAATACTACGTGCCATGGCATTCAGACAGGCAACAATGCCTTCACAAAGTCAAGGTGCTGAGCACAGGTTCAAAGACATTGGTACAAAATAACAAAGATTACCACTAAGTCCATTGCACTTTCCTCCAAGGCATCATGCACAGAGCTCTTCAAAGCTCATACAGGGGCTGTACTTTGACATGTTCTAAGACAGTTGCATTTCTCATCACTGCAGCTACTTCTGTTCTGTTAGTGTTCTAATAAATTCATACTTTAAAACACTATAGTATTATCATAATACTATTTGACCTGCTACATTCCTCCCCCCCAACCAGTTAAATCCAACCCACCACTGCCAGCTGAATGCATGAATGAGCTCTGTTGATGAGCCTTGCGTTTGTGTGGATATTGGGTGCTTTGGTAGTTGTGACCTCTGATATCAAATTTGTGACAGATAATTCTCACATGCGAGTATTTCACTTGACATAACTGTCAATGCCTGATGAACTGACCAGTGCCAACCAGGCCAGAATCCCATTGATTTAGATGGGACACGAGCACGCTTGATGTCTCTGTATTATTCCCATTATCTGCATTCACATGAAATGCAAATGTCCTTGTTGGTTTGTTTTGAGATGAAAACCACTGCCATATTCTCGGATTCTAACAAATGTCCCGGTCATTCGGGAAAACAGCATTTTCTTGTGCAACACGAAAGGGTTGTTTGCATGTCTGTTTAAAAGTAACTGGGCAAGTGACAATTTTCCCTGATCTCTTCAGGAACAATTTTCTTTTCATTGTTCGTAATGGTGAGCAGAAGGTAAATGTCAAAGCCAGATGCCTGGGGCCCACGCAGAGCACATTCATCCACTGAAGTTGCAATTTCCTTCAGATGCTTTCCTGCTGCCTTAACTATCTTCTCTTCCCCCTCTGCTGCCCGAGGAGAGTGCCGCAGAATGCAGGATCACAGAATGTGCTACAGGGCAGAGGGAGGAGGCTAAGGCGGCCTCGTGTACCCTTACGAAAATGAACTGAATGTGGACTATTGTGATTAAAGGGCTCTGAAGAAATGTTAACATTTGATTTCCCCAAGCCCAAGGCTTCCTTTGTTTCTCACCTCCGGAGTAATTCCAATTACATGCAGTGAGGCAGCCTTGCGAAAATCAATTTTGTTTTGAAATCAACATGGCAAATAAGAGCCTCCCCCCACCCGCGGTGTGAGCTTGTTCACTTGAAGCGTGGTACAGGCATTCAACTGCTCAGAAATATGGTACCTGCACACCTCTCAATTTCAAGCTGCCATTGTGCACATGCATCTATGACAGGCAGAAGGCAGGTGCCATTGACTGACGTATTGTGACTGAAATGCTATTGTTGTGCTAAGGAAGAGGGGTTTCTTTTGGGGGGTGTATTCTATTTAACTCTTTTGCTTCCTAATGATCACTTGCCGTTTCCAGAGCTAGGAATATAGGACACACCTATCATTATCATTATCATATTTGTTAATCGCCCTATCCTTGCTTGTGCAGGGATACAACTGTATAGAAAAATTGCTTTCTGCTTTCTATATCCA
>NW_015171011.1:84915-92676 GCF_001447785.1 Gekko japonicus | reverse complement strand
CACATCCTCTCCCAGGGCCACCCTCTGAAGAAAACCATTGAAGGGCCACTCCATGGCCTCCTACATCAGCGAGGCAGTGAGTCAGAAGATCGTGATCAACGGTGTCAAGCGCTGCTGTAAGGTCAAGTGACAACAGCAGTGCCAACCTGCCTTGATCCAGCTGAGTAGGGTGAGGAAATATGAGTCATATTATGTGGCGTATGGGTGTCTATAGAAAATATGATCAGTAATAAGCATGTCTTTACTAATGATTCCTAGTCCTTTTTTCTCCATTGTCTCCAAATGGCATCAAATGAAACAAAGGTTAAAATAAATAAGAACAATGAACCAAGGCAACAGAAGCAGTAAATCAATGAAAAGCATTGCAAAATCAGATAAAAAGTAGATTAAAAAATCCAGATAAAGCAGCAGAAGATGCTAGTAACGAAGCTATAAAAAACCCTTAAAAGTAAGACGTTGAACTGTAATTACTGCAGGCTACTGACAAATGTGGTTTGCTGGAGAGAATGTTACATAAGTGGGGCACTGCTATTGAATAAGGGCTTTCTTTTGATCTGATCTCTGAAGATCTCTCATTTATATAGCACTTTAGGGCCAAGCAGCCTGGAACTCCAGTTATGTAATTTGGCCTTAGAAGTAGCTGAAGGGGATCTGATTCAGAGCTGTGGTTCTCAGCACCCACAGAGCTGCTTTAAGTCCCAGTAGAGAGGAAAAGTCCAGGCTTAATAGAGGTGTGTGTCTGCCTCCCCCCTCTATCAAAGAAAGGGCAGAGAAGTTAACATTCCTTTTCTCAGCACTGGGGCCCAGATGCATATTGGGCTTCCCTGTAAGTCAGCCCTGGGGTTTTTAAAGTGCTTCACAGACATTATCTTTTTTGGCCACATTATGGCAGGTAAGTAACGACCATCCCCCATATTGGTATACCACATGGGTTCTGCCTTCTTCCTGTGGAATCATGGGATCAGAGCCTTTCTGAGAAACAGCCATTCTCTCAACACTGTTAACAGTGGGAATGCTGGTTAATACTAACGCCTGCTTTCGTTTTGTTATTTGCTTTGGGAAATGTGTGCGCTGAAAAGCACCTTATAAGTATATAAAATCAAATAG
This sequence comes from Gekko japonicus, assembly GCF_001447785.1. Lineage (NCBI taxonomy): Eukaryota > Metazoa > Chordata > Lepidosauria > Squamata > Gekkonidae > Gekko > Gekko japonicus. Next base: position 91,569 of record NW_015171011.1, on the reverse strand, counting down.
GTGCTGATACAGAAATACTGCCCGGGGGGGCTGAGAAAAATTGGCTCATTCATGGGAGAGGCAAGACTCAGATGGAGAGTATCGATTTGTATATCAGTGAAGAGTAACACGAAGAGCTGGGAGTGGCGTGGTGAACAGAGGAGAGAGAAGTCTGGGAGTTATGATTGGCTAGAGAAAAGAGATAGCTTTGACTTTTCATTTCAGAGAAAAAAATGTTGAAGGTTGACTTTGGTTGATCGTTATGCTGTTTCCTGGAAAGTAGCTTTGAGGCCTTTAACATGTGTTGAAAGGGATCTTCGGTGCCTTCCTTTGCCCTGGGTCCACCAACCCAACTGGGATGGTTTTCAGGGATTGTACTCCTTACACACAGGGATTTCCTCCACTAATAGCAGGCAGGTAAACATGCATCTTTACTTTTAAGACAATTAACATTTTCCTGTGCACAACAAGACACAGAAAGATGTGACAGTATTGGCATGTGAGTTTTTTCTCCTTTTCTAGGATGTTCAAGCACTGGAGTGGTAAAGAGAGAGACTCTTTTTTCCAAAACCGGAGCCTGCGGAAGAGGTGGACTAAACCCTGAGCCCCCAGTCTGTTACTTTGTTTCACATTAGTGCTATCAACATTTTTCACCTGTCCCAGATGACCTTGCCTCAGGGCCAGGATTAAAATGCTGAAAGACTAAGGCCTAATCTACATCTAGCATTCACTCCACTGTCTTACCAAACCCACACTAGAACAGAAATATGCGCATGCACAAAGATGTTTGTTTTTAAAAAATTGTGCCACTTGGGCAGCTGTCTGGATGGTGCCTGAGCCTCGTTGCACAATGCAAGCAGCTGGGCAAGGGAGGTGTGATCATCTGAACCCACTAAAAATATCCCCAGTCAAATCTACAGTGGGAACAGATTGCAGTAAGATTGCCATGTGGCCACACCCACAATTTAAGTCCACGGCGAAACAGCATCCAAATAACCCAGGGCAACAGCAGGCAGAAACCAGGTTGACCACTGGAGGGAGGTAATGTAATGCAGAATGGGGGCGGGAGGGGGGACCTGGATTAAAAAGAAGGTTGAACTCTATTTTAGTGCAAAATGGGGGGGGGGCTTGGATTAAAAAGGTTGAATTTAATTTTAGTGCAGAATTGCTTGGAGGACACCACGGTGAACAGGGATTAAAAGGAGAGTGCAGAAAGGGCCAGAATGTCAGTCCGGAAGGTTTCCGGCTGTTCATGAATAATGGAAATAATGCTGTTTGGATTTGGAGCAATTACATTAGTAAAGAATGTGCATAGTTTGGATCAGATCTTCATTAGTAAATTTCCAACTGAAAATCCCAATACTGATACAGATTTTGAACTTTAAGGCCATGGTAGGAGTTCAGGCTGACTGAAACAAATCTGGCAAATGTTGAAAGAAATTATCCACATTTTAAATTTTAGAATCCAGATTTCCACTTAATTATTTTGAACACTTTTCAGAATAGCGGTCATGTAGAGATGCAGGTCCCAAGGCATCAGGTAAGGCTGTCAGCCTTCATTTTTTTAACACCAGTGATTTCTGTACCACTGAATTTCAGGTTTAGTGCAGAACGGACAATATGTTGTCAAAGGCTTTCACGGCCAGAGTTCATTAGTTGCTGTAGATTTTCCGGGTAGTCTGGCCGTGGTCATGGCATTCTAGGACCTGATGTTTCACCAGTAGCTGTGACTGGCATCCTCAGAGTTTTAACATAGAAAGATGGCGTACTCTCTGTGTCAAGGTGAGAAGAAAATGATAGGCAGGTAATTTATATCTATTCAGGAAGGTGGGGCAAGGCTGAGTCATTATCTTGTAGGAGTTCCCCAGGCTGTAAACATGCTAATGGAGGAGCTTTCCTGAGGAGGTTCTTTTGTATATGGATTGTTTCCTGAGGAGGTTCCTTTGCATGTGGATTGGCTGCTGAAATCTTATCTGTAGTGCTATTGTCAGATGTAGAGCCTTTTGTGTTTTTCAGGACACTATTTAAAATACTGAATTTAAAATAAAAAGCATAATTGTCAGGCAGTTTGCTTTCAGACTATGAATTCTGAGAATCAAATGTAGATTAGCATTTAATATTTGAGCCAGGGGTCATGGTGACTTTACTTGGAATCTATTTCAGAAGCCTTGGCTCATGATATGGATTAGTAATAATTTTGAGGGTGAATCTGAGCACGTGCTGAGTGTCCCCTTACAAATGGAAGTAAAGGGCAAAGATTCTAATTTCCTTGTCAGAGGACTTAAGGACCCCTTTTTTGTTGTTGTTCAGAATGCAAATTGTTATAACTTCTGGTATTGAATATTAGCCATCAAGTAGGCTATGAAGGATGAAATGGTAAATACAGAGTCCAAAATGTGTAGAATGCAGAAAATCAAATATCAGAGGTCAAGTATCCAATGCTGTATACTGTCAACTATAAATGCTGTCAGTTACAACAATTGTTGTCAAACACAAAATATCACTGCATGCCACTTGGAAATATGAAATGCTGCCGATGCAATATATTATCTATCAACTGTCAAAAATAAATATCATTGCATGTGTCAACTGTCAAGTGCCATTGTATGTCAGCTGTCAAATAGTAAATTCCAGTTATCAAATACTGTCAACCATCACATATTGAAATGAGTTTTAGAGGCACGTATCACATATATCCTGCTGCATCCTGTGAGCCTTAAGCACAATGGCACTCATCTTTCCTGCCACCCCATTCTCCTCCAAATGTGTGCAGAAACCTTCAAAAATGCTTATGAAGGGAATCGCAAGAACCTTGTGAACAAAATTCCATGGAGTATGGGGGGGGGGAAGTTGAGCTGACAAGGGGAATCGGGCAGTATCAACTACCCTAGCTCCATCTGTTGATGGAGTTTCCAGTGATGCAGGAGAGAAGTGGGAGAGATGTTGTGCAATCCCCCTTCTTCACTATCTCCAAGTCCCTGTCTACCCATGGACCCCAAAGCTGAAGACAAAGATTATCCCTCCCTACACATTTTTCATACGTATTGTTCAAAATATTTTGATGAGTTGAAACACCTGAAAGGAGAAGGTATTTGTATATTTCTCCCTTTAAAGCATGACTCAAGGTGTACCCCCAAATGGTCAGGTTATTTTCACATAAGCTAAGAAGCTGGAATCTAGCGCGTCTATAGTTGTGCAAGTCATCTTACTGACTAGAGAAAGTGGTGAAAGGCTGGCTTTGTTATGCCTCTGGCAGAAAAGAAGGGCATGAGTTGTACACTAAAATAGAGAACCTGCTTCCAAATTTTATGTAAGCCTGAAATCTACACACATATTCCAAGACAATCTGTGAAAATATTGTTTTTGCATTTAAAAAATTAAAATTTAGGGAACATTGTTTGCCTCATAATGGAGGCACAGAACAAACAAAACCACACATGGGGTGGACTGCTGACCAGTTGGAGTTCTGTTGCTCCTTTATGCACCTGAATTGGGAGAATTTGGGGTTGCAGCCAGGGTCATAAGAACGTACGGCTGCTGGATCGGATCAGTGGTCCATCTAGTCCAGCATCCTATCTCACACAGTGGCCAACCAGTTACTATGGAGGACCAACTTGCAACTATAGCTTTGTTTACAGAGTGCAGGCTTCATTTTAGTAATTTAGTAAAACTGTAGAGCAAGTTCTATAGCACTGTGGACCAGCAACAAGAACAGAATGAATTCTAGTGAGTACTGCTGTGGAGGTCCTGCCTTAATCAACAATCAATATCATAGCTAAAGGGACAAAGGAGATGTGACAGAGATTGTGGATGTCCACAAAACTTTCAAAAGTAGATTATGCAAATAAATGCAGCCACAGTGTTGGTTCGGTCTCCATGGGAGGAAGAATTTAACCCTTTAAGCCCTGCTTGGTTTTCCTAATTGAAACAAGATTTCCTGTTAATGCTTTAAAGGGAAAAATACTGGTTTAAAGGGAAAATACTGGTTTAAAGGGGAAAATACTGGTTTTATTAGGACACAATTTCTTTCCCTTTAAACTGCACATTGAACCTGATCAGAGTTTGAAGGGTGAAATCCCCCCTTGTCTTGTTGAGCAAACCCAATCCAAATAGCGTGCATGCATGATATACCTTTTTCCACGCTGAATGGAGATCCGTGCTCTCCATTGAATTTGTTTTGGCCCTAACAGAGTGCTTAATTTGGGACAGTGAATTTTGCAGTAGGGCAGTGAGCTAATGCAGAGGAAAAATCTGACCCTGTATACTTGTTGACTGCAAATGTTGACAGTTTTCAGCAAAGACCCACAGTTACACTTTGCTTTTCAAAAATATGGCTCAGTAAAAACATCCTGCAACATGAGGAATTCATTTTATGATCTGTGTTGTGAGTATTGATTTATGAGAAATGGCAGATTAATCTCCCTGTAAGCAGTATGTTTACCAATGATAAGGCTCATCCTGTAATAATCATTGCATTAGTATTGCTGCTAGGAAAAGGCATTGCCGTAGAGAACCCCATGGTTACTGAATGTTAGCCAGAGAGCTCATTCTGTGAACTTTAGAGGCTCAAATCTGTACTTTGATTTTTTTATGCCTAGAGCTTTCCTGTATCAGGACCCAGTGCTAGCCTCCCTGCACTAGTGTAATTGAAATGGTCACCCCGTGCTGGAGTACTGGCTGCCAGCCAGACCCATCCCTGTTCCAGGGGGGCAGAAAACACAGATATTGATGGAGCTGAGCTCATTCCTTAGCTGGGGTGGTAGCATTTTTCAAAGGATTGGAGCAGCGAGGAAGGGATGCGCACAGCTCCTAGCAAACACACCTAATGACCAAAGAGTAGCTTGTTCCACAGAACTGTGCTAATGTGCACCACAGGAGTCTCCAAAGGAGAGGCTTCACAGATTGTAGTAAGTAAATGAACTGCTCTGCACATAGAGGATGCTAGTTCACCTTCCGTGGAACAAGTTTCTGTTTGGCGCTTTTCAGCTGATGCAATATGGAGACGGAGGCTGACCTGTTACTCTGACTGATGACCTTTTGCAGGAGAAAAACAAGGAGAGTGGAACCTTAACCTTTTCCACAAATTTGCGGCTCCCCTTCAGCAAAAGGGCATTAATTTCAGGAAATTTTTTCTTGAATTTGGATCTGACCCACCCCATATGTTCTGCACTTCCTTTGAAAAAGGGTTGTGTGGCCGTGTCATCGTGTACTTTGTCTGCGACAGAACCTCCTCTTTTTTGGCATATGTGCATGAATGTTATAACATCATACCACTGTTTTTTTAAAAAAGCTGTATGTATCGTGGGGAACAGCATAGTTGTTATGTATTGACTTGAATGTAAATACTGACATGCGAATCGCCTCATTGAAACTTAATGTTAAGCTTCAGCCTGGGCTAGGATCCTAATGTAACCAATAGGAGTCCTAGCCCAGGGAGTGTCTACCAATCACGTTGCAAAGCGGGACCGCTTGTGATTGGGCATTGTATCTTCAACCTCATAGGTTGTTATCTGTACAGGGGGTGTGGCTACATTAGCCGGGAGTGTTTAAATATAGACAAGCCAGTGTATTTATCGTTCTGTTCTGATCTGTGATGGGTTCTCGCTGGCGATTGTTGTACCGCAACGGAGGAGTAACTGAGCTGAAGAATAAACCGCAATTCTTGCTGAATCACTCTCCGACTCTTTGTTAAGCGCACGACTTAACAATTGGCGACGAGGATGGGATACTAGTGCGGGTAGGCAGCCCCGCTAGACCGGACCCCATGTCGGACAACGAGGAGATCGCCGAGGCCGGCCAGCCACAGGCTCCACCCGCTCTGGTGGCTCCGCCTGTGCGCATAACGATGGCCGCGAGCAGCCAGAAGTTCGAATGCTTCGACCCAACTACTGAAGACTGGGACTCCTACCTCACAAGGTTTGAGTTCCATCTGGAGGCGAATGACATCACGACGGAGGAGAAGAAGAGGGCGACTCTACTCAGCTCGTGTGGAAAGAGCGTTTTTGACATCGCCCGGTCACTGGTGGCACCAGATGACCTCAAATCCGTATCCTTTAAAAATGTGACAGACAAGCTGAAATCACATTTTTCTCCACAGCCGTCGGAAATCGCCTGCAGGCACGCTTTTTACAAGCGGGGTCAGAATGCGAACGAGTCCATAGCTGAGTACGTTGCAGCTCTTCGCAAGGCAGCGCGGCCTTGCAACTTCACGAATGTGGAGGAGGCCCTCCGAGATCGCCTCGTCTGTGGCCTGAGAGACGAGCGACTGCAGCAACGCCTCTTCGCAAGAACTACGTTAACGTGGGCCATCGCCTATGCCGAGGCTGTCGCCGCGGAAGCTGCTGACAGGTCAACCAGGGAAGTGAGACAACGGGTCGCCACAGCTGATCAACGCGTCCACCAGCAGAGGGCTAACGACGCAAGCAGCGACTCCGATGATGACGTCTGCAAAGTGAAGGCGGGAACGTCCAAGCGGACCCAACGGAAACCTACCGAGGGCTCAGCATGCGTCGGTTGTGGCGGGAAACATCGGCGCGAGCGTTGCTGGGCAAAAGACCTCGACTGCCGGTCATGCGGGAAGCGGGGGCATGTTGCCCGGGTGTGCAGAGCAGCGAACAAGTCGTCAACCGCATCATCGCCCCGACGGCACCAACGTCCCCGAGCCGCACCGAAAGA
>NW_015171011.1:76231-84767 GCF_001447785.1 Gekko japonicus | reverse complement strand
TTAATGTTAAGCTTCAGCCTGGGCTAGGATCCTAATGTAACCAATAGGAGTCCTAGCCCAGGGAGTGTCTACCAATCACGTTACAAAGCGGGACCGCTTGTGATTGGGCATTGTATCTTCAATCTCATAGGTTGTTATCTGTACAGGGGGTGTGGCTACATTAGCCGGGAGTGTTTAAATATAGACAAGCCAGTGTATGTTAGAGTCCTGATCTGTGATGGGTTCTGGCTGGCGATTGTTGTACCGCAACGGAGGAGTAACTGAGCTGAAGAATAAACCGCAATTCTTGCTGAATCACTCTCCGACTCTTTGTTAAGCGCACGACTTAACAATAGTCACAGCATTTTAAAGGTCCCCACTCCTCCTTAGTTGCCAACTAAGAAAATGGCTGGTGATCGTTGAACTGGATGCACCAATTCATAACAGGAACGCACAGGAACGGAGTTCCGGCTGGCTCCTGAGTTGCCCATGCCCAGCAGGAACTCATTAGCATAACAGGCCATGCCCAACAGCAGAAACCCATTAGGATTGGCTACATTAGGGGTGTGTGGCCTAACATGCAAAGGAGTTCCTGCTACAAAAAAGCCCTGGGCTTTGACAACAAACAAAGTAAACAGATTAAGAAGCAAAAGGTGGGTGTGGCTGGATGACCACACTTCTGGTAACATGGGGGTGTGGCCTAATATGCTAATGAGTTTCAGCTGTTAGGTGTGGCCTATTATGCTAATGAGTTCCTGCTGGGCTTTTTCTACAAAAAGAGCCCTGCATAACACTGTTATTCAATAATTATGAAGCATGCTAAATGTGTTGTCATGTACTTCATCAGCGATGGGACCTCCTTTTTTAACATATGCAGTAATGTTATAGCATCATAACATTGTAAAAAAAAAAAAGGCTGGATTTATCGTGGGGAACAGTATGGGGCCACCATTTCAAAGGTCCCCTGCTTCTCCTTAGTTGCCAACTAAGGAATATTCCCATAAAATCCAAATAAAATAGCATTCTGTTTGCAATTGTCAAACTGAGTACACCAATTCATAACAGTATTGTTCAATAATTATGAAGCATGTTAAATGTGTCATCATGTACTTCTTCAGCAAGGGAACCTCTCTTTTTTTTGTGCGTATGCAGTAATGCTATAATATTATAACAGTGTAAAAAAAAAAAGGCTGGATGTATCATGGGGAACAGCATGGTTGCCACCATTTCAAAGGTCCCCCTGATCCTCCTTAGTCACTAACCAAGAAAATGGCTGGCGATGGTCAAACTGGATATACTAGCTCATAACAGTGTTCTTCAGTGATTATGAAGCACACTAAACGTGATATACAGTAATGTTAGAACATCATGACATTGTAAAAAAAGAACCACCGGGAGCTATAGGGGAAGAGAAGGGAGGTGAGAATGAAGAAACAATATAAGCGTGTGGTATCAAAACTCATCCACCAAAAAAAAAAAAAAAAGGAGCTTCATGGATGTGTAATTGCATAGAGAAGACTACATGAAACTTTGCTGCCTGTTTTGTCCCGACATTATAACATTGTTATATTATAATGGGGAAAAAATGTGTCCTAACACAGTCATCGATGCAACGAACATGAGATTGAGCCAACTTCAGAGGACAGCGGAAGACAGGAGGGCCTGGCGGGAGCTGGTCCATGGGGTTGCGAAGAGTCGGACTCGACTGTGCGACTGAACAACAACGACTCAGTCAACATTACACTTTTTAAAAATTAGCAGATTGCTCAGGGGACAACCCAAGGGGGGGCAGGAGGTTGGGAGTGATGAACATGCAACACTGACGACACAAAAGCGTCGTGGGAATTCCTCACTGGAAAATTGCGAGTTCAGATCCGAAGGGGGGGGGGGATTGTGGAAAAAGTGGATTTGGAAAACACAGGGTAATGGGGCACTAAATTTAGATCTACTCCTGGGAAGGCAAAAAGTTGTGCAGAAAGTTTTACAAACTTTGATTATTTAAGAACACTGGTGTGAAGGTTTAAACTTGTGTGGAAATGGTCCCCGTTGTTTCTTCTAGGTCTCTTGGTGGCTTTTGATATCACCACCCATGTTATCTTTTTTGGATCAACTGCTTGGAGGTATGGTTAAAGGTGCTGTGCTTTCAGTGATTGCAGTTCTACCTGGCAATTTGATTCTAGAAGTTGATGTTGGAGTGGGGGTAATTGTTTGGCTTTGTTTCACATGAAATATGGCATTCTGACATTTTTTGTTCTGCTCCCAACATCTACATGAAACCACTCAGAGAGGTTGTGTGGGGATTTGGACTGAAATGTTAATAATATGCAGATGATACTATTTCATCTTCTCATGGGTCATGTACGATGGTGGACATGAACTATTGTCTGGAGGGAGTAATGGGATGGATGAAGATCAGTAAACTGATGCTCAATTTGAATAAAAAGTTCTTTTCACAGATAATAAGATTAATCAGAATTTGACAAGTCAGCTCATTAAGCGATGGGATTGTAGTTTCCCAAAGGACCAGGTTCGCACCTTGGGTGTGCAAGTAGTTCTTGGTTGACAGACGGAGATGCTGGACCACTTGCAATGTGCTCTGCCCTTGAAAACTGTTCAGAAGTTTCCATTGCTTAAAATGTAGCTGCTAGGTTGCTAGCAGGAGTAAACTAACCAGATTAGGCCAGTTGTTAAAGATCTTCATTGGATGCTGGTTTGCTTCTGAGTATAATTTGAAGTACTGGGGATGATTTATAAAGCCCTATAGAATTAGGGAATCTGGAGCATTTTCTCCTCTGTGCACCTATCTGACAGATAAAATTCTCATCAAAGGCTTTTCTTTATGTAACCTGATGAGAGAGGCAAAGTAGGTTGAACTAAAGGCAGTACCTTTTATGCTATGGTGTGGTGGAAGTCCTTCACCACATGAACTTAACTGGCACCAAATTTTCAAACTGTTAAATGCCAAGAATTTTTTTTTTGTTCTCCTAAGTTTTGATGCAAAATCTTTTGTCACATGTCCTACTTTTATGTCTGTCTATTCTGTAGTTAAGCAGTTTCCTGCGCTTAAGATTGGCTTTTGAGATATTTTGTGCTTCTGTGGCCCCGGTCACATGGCAAAGTTGCCACGGGAAAGGCACGGGAGTCCCGCGGATTTTCCGGGCGCGATCTCACCCCAACATCTGGGAAGCGCAGTGCTCCCGTGGCGAATCCGTGGCTCCCCACCGAAGGTGCGAAGTTAAAAACTAGTACCTACGAGGTACTAGTTTCCTGAAACCGCGGGCCAAGGGCGGGCATCTGATCACGTTCCCGGTGGACTTACGTGGCATCCAGCGCCTGCCACTGTTTGTCTCTGCAGGTTGCGCAACAGCACCCAACAGCGCATGCGCACAAAAAGCGATTGCTAGTGCGATTGCGCGGCGTGGCTTCTGTGCTGCGCTGCAGGATACCCGTCTGATCGGCATTTTGCGATATCCGGCCCGTGTGACCGGGGCCTGTAATAGGTTTCTCTTTGCTTATTTTGCTGTTGCTTTTTTGTTTTTATCATCTGTGTTTTAGATATATTGTTTTTTGTAAGGACCTCAAATAATGTGGGAGGTAGAGATCAGGATATAAACTGTTCTGTCAGATACATACGACACTCTGTTATGCTGGCATGATGCTTTGGGACAGAGGCCAGCATCCACAGAATGCTAGTATTGGCATTATTCTGACTCTGTGAAGGTTGAATGGTAAACTAAATATTTTTCTGGTTCTAGAGCTTGCTGCATTAAAATGTGCTGTGCAGCAATTTCATTTCAATTCTAGTTACTGCAGTATATGAAATACCCTAACTTTTCTCCATTGGCAGCTTTGAAGGAAAATGCAATTCTTGCTCCACTAGCATGTGGGATTAGAAAGCAAAATATGATCAAGAAAGAACCCCTGTGTTCAATGGGGATGGTATCTCAGAGCTATATAAAAGTGTCTTCCTTTGTCAGTCTTTTACACTCTCTAATGTCTAGCATAAGGAAATATGAGCACATTTAAGTTAATCTATTGGAAAACTGTGCTGAATCTGAAACCCATGCTTAGTAGCATATGCTGCAATCGTATAGGGACGGCATCTATTACTGGACCGTCTCTCTGTCACTGTAGCATTTGGGGCTGTTAAGGCAGTATGAAAATGCCATCTGGGAAGTGTGAAACTTCAAACGATAGCCAATTTATTACCATAGTAACTATAATAAAGCTCGGGGACAATTTTTGTCAGCATGTTGATATCAAACCTTGTTTTAGAGTAGGGGGGAAAAACACCAAGAAGGATTTAGATTCATAGCCACTGCAAATTTGTGTCCCCTTTGGGCAGTATTGTAAATGATATTAGAGTACAAAAGGAGAGGTATGGAGTTGGCAGGAGTAGTACTGTGCACACCTCATTAAAGCCCCTTTCAACTTCTACGGTTACAGTGAATCAGTGCATTGCAGAGACACCATCAATATTCAGGTTTCTCATTTGAAGGCAACTGTCCCAACCCCTTAAAAGAGATGTGTGACTTCCAATTAGTATAACAAAGAGATTCAAATAACTTTTGTACGCTTAAAGGGGGAGTGCTTATTGCTTCTTTATTCTAGTATGCCTTGGTGCGACCCATGATTTTGTGCATTTTGCACAAGGATTCCTGACCTTGTTGAGCCTGTGGGCACTTCTAGAATGCGGAGAGAGGGGTTGTGGGGGACACCTCAAAATGGCTGCCATTAGAGGCAGGGTCAGTCACAAAATGGCTGCTGATGTGGCATTTACAATATGTCGGGACCTTCCACACCAAGTATCCTTCTAGGATGCGGGCAGCTATTTCTGATTGGGTGTTCCCTGTAAACCTAAACTTACTGCTTTATGGGATCTTCTGAAGCACGTCTTGCTCAGTAAAATGGAGGAAAGCCAGGATTGGCTACTTGTTTTGGAAGTGTTTGGGGGAAGAAGCAAATGGGTGGGTATAATGCTGGGCATAATGGTGCTCACGGGAAGCACACTGGGAATCACTGATCTAATGTAATTCGTTTGCAATATGGATTCCTGATGTATCATGTTCAATGTTCCCCCCTTTCCCAAGCAGCGGGAAATCCAGGGTAGAGCTAGAACTTAGCTTCTCTTAGATAGGAGACTGTTGATAGGTTATGATGCCTTGTAATGTTTATTTACAAACATGCAAGCAAAACACAGTGGGAAGAGACCCCTTCAGCAGGCAGCAAAACCACTGATCCTGCATCATGTCCCCCCCCAGCAACTATGTGGCACCAGCAGTCTTAAAGCCTACTTCTAGTTCACCTAAATCCAGCTAAAATATCTCCACCTTTTCTGCCTCTGTTTGTATGCACATTCAGACAGGAACTGTTCCTTCCTGTCTGTGTCCTTCATCTAGACTCTGCTGGATGTCACATTCCCAAAGCTGGGTAAGGATTAAGTAAAGTAAAGGTAAAGGTTCCCTTGCTCGAAAGCCAGTCGAATCCAACTCTAGGGTTGCGGTGCTCATCTTCGTTTCAAAGCCGAAGAGCCAGCGCTGTCCGAAGACGTTTCCGTGGTCATGTGGCCGGCATGATTAAGTACCAACAGACTAATGTTGGAACCCTTCTCAACATCCTCAGTGAGTACATTCCAAAGAGCTGGGGCCACTTCTGGAAAAGAACGAGCCCAAACAGGTAGCTTTGAGATAGGGCTCTACCAAGGGAGTGCTCTGAGGCGGTACGCACGTTTGTAATCTGAGAACGTGCACAAACATATCCAGCACATTTCCAAACACTTCATATACATAATTAATAATTATTAAAATTCTTGCCATATCATCTACATATTGCAAATTAGGGACCTAGATGACTTAGCAAAAGTACCAGTTTGGATCTGAAAGAACAATAGCCTGGGAATCATTTCTCAAGTTAATGCTGATTAATTATCCCTTTACACGTAGTCAGAATGGTCAAAGAGAAGATTTCCTACACTTTCAGTTCTCATCGATATTTTTTTAGAAACTAGGAGTAGCTGTTATTCTCGATTAGTAAGAGTGCGATCAAAATTACCCAAGGGCTGGAGCACCTTCCCTTGGGGAAGGAACATAGCTCTGAGTTTGTTCATTTAGAAAAAAAGACAATCAAAAGGAAATATTATGGAGGCTTATAAACTGATGCATAGTGTGCTGAATGCCAGTGTGCAGTAATGATTTGCGTGTTGGAATAGGATCTGAGTTCAAATCTCCACTTAGCCATGAAAACTGAAGGTCACAGAGTGTCCTTTAATTCGTCAGTCTCTTCCAGCTGTTGGTAATCTGCCTCACAGAGCTGCTGTGAAGATATTCCTTGGAGGAAGGATGGGACAAAAATGTTCCAGGAGAGACAGAAATTATAGATTAAAAAATGGATACAGAGAACTTTTGTATAACACTAGAATTCAGGGTCATTCAGTGAAGTTGATGGGAAGCAGATTCAGGACAGACTTTGGGAGCATCCCTGAACAGGTCTGCTTAGAAATAAGCCCCATTGTGTTCAATGAGCTTACTCCCAGGAAAGTGTTCTTAGGACTGCAGCCAAAAGGAAGTACTTCACGCAGTATGTTGCAAACAATGGAGTTCACTGCAACAAGAGGCGTGACAGCTAGGGTTCCCAAGTACTTACCGTGATCCGGCGGGGGAAATATGTTCTTTGCCCGGACCATTCCTCCCTGTAACACACCATGCCATTGCCAGGAAGTGACACTGGGTGACACTCTGGCAAAGGGACTGAAAACTCAATGGTACCATGGAGTTTCCAGCCTCATTGCCGGAGCGTCGTCCGGCATCACTTCCTGGCGATGGCATGGTGCGGCGCGTCTGTTGCCCCCGCAGGAATGATCCTGCGAGGACATCTGTGTCCCCCGCTGAATCACGGTAAGTACTTGGGAAGCCTGGTGACAGCAGCCTGTGGTCCTGGACTATGTGATACTCCAGCCTGATCCAGTAGGACTTCTCTTTTTAAGAACAAGAAGTATGAAGTTGTGAAGAAGCAATTTGTGTATTTTAAATCACTCCTTTTTGAGTCAAGAAACAGGATAAAGGGTTTGATAATTGGGAGGGTGGCCTTTTGTATAATAATGTGATGTTCTGTATTATTGAATCCACTGGAAATTTTTGCACCAAATATGAAAATGAGGACAGCTTAGAAATTTACTTAACAACAACAACAAAAACCTCAACCCAACCCAACCTCTCAAAACTCAATAAAGAATCCACATGCTGCTGAAAAGACTTTCAGAGCACAAATTTCCTGCTTCTGACAAAGGAGTCCCACTTGTCAGAGCCAAGATGTTCCCACTTTGTATCTCCTGGAGGAGGAAGTCTTATTAAGACCCAGAGGTGCTTAATTCTAACTCTGGCATAATGACTGTAATCCCAATTGTCATAAATTGCATCCGTCTTAAAACCACAGGCATCCTTAATACATTCTGAAAAACGCAAAATAGACATACATTTTGGGGAAATTACCCACTGATAACAATTGTCCAAGCAGCACCCCAACTATGAAAGAAGCTCTGTAAACCTTGCCTAGAGAGTCATTTGCCTACTTTGAAACCTATTTTTAAAAATCATACATTATTTCATAAGGAGTTGGATGCTTTACAAGATTGAAAAGAATTGTTCACCTGCTGGGTTCTGAAATTTAAAAGTTCGGAATTTAAATTTATATATGATCATAAACTTTGGTCCAGTGTTTGTCCTCTTGTTCTAGTTTTATATATTTCTTAAAGATCACATAGAGAAGAGTAAAGACGTGTTCTCTGCTGATTCGGAGGGCAAAATGAGATGTTCATGGGCCTACATTACAGGAGAATAGATTGCAGTTAAACTTCTGGAAAAACCTCCCAATGGTGCAAGCAGTTCACCAATGGAATGGTGCAGTTTGGATTTCCTGTACTGAGCAGGGGAATGAAGTAGATGGCTTTGAGGGTCCCTTCCAACTCTATGATGCTATGGTTGTTTTTATTTTGACCAGGATCTCTTATACAGAGACTGCCTGAAATGTCCATGTAAAATGTTTCCTGTTGCTCTGGTTTCCATAATGACCCAATGAAGTCATGTTGTTGTTGTTGTTCAGTTGCACAGTCGAGTCCGACACTTCACGACCCCATGGACCAGCTCCCACCAGGCCTTCCTGTCTTCCGCCATCCTCTGACGTTGGCTCAATTTCATGTTCGTTGCATCTATGACAATGTCTAACCATCTCATTCTTTGCCATCCCCGTCTTCTTTGACCTTCAATCTTTCCCAGCATCAGGGTCTTCTCCAGTGAGTGCTCCCTTCTCATTTGGTGGCCAAAGTATTTGAGCTTCAGTTTCATTATCTGGCCTTCCAGGGAACAGTCAGGGTTGATTTCTTTTAGGATTGACTGATTTGATCTTCTTGCAGTCCAAGGGACTCTCAAGAGTCTTCTCCAGCACCATAGTTCAAAAGAACCTATTCTTCGGCGCTTGGCCTTCCTTATAGTCCAACTCTTGCAGCCATACATGACTACTGGGAATACCATTGCTTTGACCATGCGGACTTTTGTTGGCAGGG
>NW_015171011.1:60257-74940 GCF_001447785.1 Gekko japonicus | reverse complement strand
TTGGTGTTAGTTCTAGGAGGTGTTGTAGTTCTTCATAGAACCGGTCCACTTCAGCCTCTTCTGTATCAGTGGTTGGGGCATAGACTTGGATTACTGTGATGTTGAATGGTTTGCCTTGGAATCGGACCGAAATCATTCTGTCATTTTTGAGATTGTATCCCAGTACTGACCCCTGCACTCTCTTGTTGACTATAAAGGCCACACTATTTTTTCTACGAGATTCCTGGCCACAGTAGTAGATATAATGGTCTTCTGAGTTAAATTTGCCCATTCCTGTCCATTTAAGTTCACTGATTCCTAAGATATCGATGTTCAGTCTTGCCATCTCATTTTTGACCACGTCAAGCTTACCTTGATTCATAGATCTTACATTCCAGGTTCCTATGCAGTATTGTTCTTTGCAACATCGGACTTTCCTTTCACCATCAGACGCATCCACAACTGAGCTTCCTTTCGGCTTTGGCCCAGCCGCTTCACTCTTTCTGGGGTTACTTGTACTTACCTTTTGCTCTTCCTCAGTAGCATATTGGACACCTTCCGACCTGGGTGGCTCATCTTCCGGCGTCATATCTTTTAGCCTTTTGATACTGTCCATGGGGTTTTCTTGGCAAAGATACTGGAGTGGGTTGCCATTACCTTCTCCAGGGGATCACACTTGGTCTGAGTTCTCTGCTGTGGCCTGTCCATCTTGGGTGGCCCTCCACGGCATAGCCCACAGCTTCATCGAACCGCACAAGCCCCCTCGCCACGACAAGGCAGTGATCCATGAGGGGAAATGAAGTCATAATCTTCCCTAAAATTCCACAGAGTCTTAATGATCTAAACTAGAATATTTGTCCTCTCCTCCATCCAGACTTCATGGTAAAAGTTGAGAAGTCTTGATTAGAGATGCTCCTGGGTTCAAATGTCAGCCTTCTTGGATTGTAATACTGTCCTTTAATACAAAGGTGAGCATTAAAGTCCTGAATCTTCCTTAAACTCAGATTTTAATCTAAGCCTGTGATGAATCGATCCCTCCAACTCTCACTCATTTACCTGGGGACTGCAGCTGCACAGTGGAGCTGATTAAACCACTCACCAGAATTGACACCAATTTTGGCAAGAGTGACCTACTGTGGCGAATTCGGGTGTAAATTAGTCAGGCGAATCAAGTTTTAAGGGATATGGATATAGTTAGAAAGCTGTAAAACGTCTCAGAGAGAGTAAATATGTGTAAAGTGCTATCAAATCACAGCCGACTTATGGCAGCCCCAGGAGCTGTTAGGGCAAGTGAGAAGCAGAGGTGGTTTGCTATGACCTTCCCCTGCAGAGTCTTCCTTGGTAGTCTCCCTTCCCAGTACCGGCCCTGCTTAGCTTGAGATTTGATGAGATCAGGCTATACCATGCTGCCTTCCCTCCCATGCATAGAGTTGGGGATGGTTTAAAGTTTGGAAAACAGATTTCAAAAACTGAACATACCTTGTTTGCAAGCGCCCTTGCACTATCAAGTTGAGCACCTCATATGATCAACTGGGTGATTTGGTTGCAGTTTAAAATGAGCAGTAGCTTGAATAGCCTTGTGTCAGCTCAGTAGCAGCATTCAGTATGGCAGCTGGTCAAATACTTGTTCTTGATGCTTGCTAACTTTTTTGTGGCTTGTTTGGATTGTGTATGTCCCAGGCCCATGACTGGACAGGCCAGGCATTTTTTTGCCTGTTGGGTGGATGGTTGGAGGAAACAACTATGCTGAAAACATGCACAAAGGCATATGTGATCAGGCCACTGCACTCCGGTGAATGAACACTGAGGGCTAGTCTAGAGGTATCATGGGACATTTCAGTTTTCACAAATTTGGTTATAAGACTTATCACATGCATTTGTTGTGTTGAGTTGGTAGTTTGCCACCTCAGGTACCCACCTCAACTACTCCATGATGGTTGCCTGTGATCTTTTTTGGCCCATGTCTGGGTTATGTTCCCAAGGAGGAAGGCTTTCAGTACTGGTTGGCTCTAGACTTCTATCTAAACCAGGGGTGTCAAATATGCGGCCCAAGGGGCCAGATTAGGCCCCTGGAGGGCTTCTGTCAGGTCCACAGTGGAACTGGCTGTCTTCTGCTTCTTCTTCCAGTTCTCCTGCTGCTGCATCATCATAGGTTTGCAGATTACAGATACACACCTGAACAGCATACTCAAGATTGCAACAGCGCAGACATTTTCATGCAATAATTTAGAGCAAGAGGTGTCAGTTATCAGACACTGTTAAATCAACAAAATATTGCAAGAGTGCTAATGTTTTAAGCATGTTTTTTATTTTAAGTAAAAGAAAACCCCTTTGTGTTTGTGTCCTTTACAAAGTATATATCTCCACTACCTTGCATTACATTTTGTGACACACATGGCCTGGCCCAACAAGGTCTCATTTATGTCAGATCCAGTCCTTATAACAAATGAGTTTGACACCCCTGATCTAAATCATCCAAAAGAGCAGGGATTATCTAGTTGTCTGTGTCTGTGGTTCTCCTTTCAGAGTGCTGGCTTCTGCAACTTCCTTTAGGAAGTTTGTAATGCCTTATAGGACAAGAAAGTTCTTGAATTCCATGGAAAATTTTAGACCTTTATTCTGTGCAATGCAAATTAACATTTAGAACAGTAAATACTCATGGCAAGTACTCTTGGTAATCATCACATCACTAGCCAAGTACAGGATATTGTTTAGGCCATGCCTCAGTCAACCATGCAATATGATAAAGGCTACATTACAGAGACATTGTGCACAGCTTTCTCCATCCATTTCAGGAAGATCAGAACTCCCATTTTATATGATTAGATGATAGATCCTTCATCGTGTGGGAGGGATGCAGTTTGAGATTGCATATTCATAATTAAATTTCATATATTTTTTTGGGGGGGAATGGAGTGTTTAGGAGAACTACTTACAGTACGTGAACAAATCTTAGTGGATCAAACAGCATCCCTGTCCAAAATTCCTTAGGACTATTAGAGCAACTTGTTGAGAACTCATCAACATTCTTAACTACAGGATGAAAAATACTTAATTTCATACTATCTTTTTTCTATAATTTTCTGAGATTTCATACTATCTTTTCTAAGGCTGCGGTCACACGGAGCATTAGGCCTGCTAGAGGGACGGAAGATAGATGGATTTTCTGGGCGCGATCTCACCGCCACATCTGGGAAGCATCGAGCTCCCGTGGTGAACCCAAGGCTTCCCGCGGAAGATGCGCGGTAAAAAACTAGTACCTCGGAGGTACTAGTTTCCTGAAACTGCGGGGCAAGGGCGGGCGTCTGATTGCATTTCCGGTGGTAGTTCCAGCGCCCGCCCATGTCCCCTCGGAAAAGGGTTTTTTCCCCAAAGTCTCCATGGATGCGCACAAGCACCCAAGGGAGCATGCACACATTTGAGTCTAAACCCCCCCATCCCCGTTTGCCCCGCGCCCCGCTTCTTTGCCGCGCCACAGGACTGTGGAGTGATCGGCACCTCCCCCCTACCACGGGACCTTTACGGGACCTCGATCGGTAGGTCTGCTCGAGCAACCCCGGGGCCAACAGCCACGTCCCCCCCGCGCATTTTCCTGCCCGTGTGACCTAAGTAATCTTTTTCTGTAAACAGTTCTATACAGTCTTGAATTTTTGCTTTCTATACATGCAATATTGGTTTTATTTAAAAATGAGCTTTAGCATGGATTCAGAAGTTTCTTTAGACAGTGCTCCTTGTGTACAGTTATGTGCCAGTTGAAAGAAAGTACTGAGTGACAGTTAGTTGAAGTTTTTAAGATTATGTAAATGTTTAGTCTTCATTTTAACAGTGAGAGAGGAAGCAGGAGATCAAATATCCTGAAGTATTTTGTTAACTGTGTCCTTTGGGACATAAAAAGTCATGTGTTACTATTTCAGTGCTTTACATTTGACATCAAAGTAGACCACATAAGCCTTCAATGCTACCAAGCTTCTTGACAGAAGAAGCTGCTGGAGGCATTGTTTTAAAAATTAATAGTCTTGCACCAAACATCCTATTTTTGCAGGTGTGCGCTAAAGGAAAATAGTTCAGTGATCAGAAACAATTGACTTCCCTTTAATGCAGAGACATAAAGTGCAGGAAAACGAATACATCCATTTCAGTAAAAAGAGGTAAACAAAAAATTCTTTGCAGTAATGTTTATAAACTCCTTGGAGATCTAACTGTGTGTATCCTAATTCTGCAGGAGTGGTGTTCATAGATTTTTTTTTTAAAAAATTAAAATATTGTTATGCTTTCTTTCCAACCTTTCAGGGACCCCAAGGCAGTGAACAGTCAAAATGTTAAACAATAAAGAATTCAACAAAGCGTAGAACAGGAATGATGGACCGTGGGGTTCATTGAGGGAACGCCAAACAAAATAGTCTACCTGCTAATGGAAGGATGATAGAGGGGGACAAATAAATCTATATGGCAAGAGAATTCCATAAATTTGGTACCATGACTGAGAATGCTTGTTCTTGGGTGCCACTAGAGATGTAAAATTTCCGGAAATTTTGAAGCTCGGAAAAAAACTCAGTTTTTTTCCGTTTTTTTTCGGGGGGAAACGGAAATTTTCGGAAAAATTGAAAAAAATGCTACATTAGCATTTCTTTTTTCTTTTCTAGATTGAAAGTCATTCTGTTACTTTAGGAACATAAAATATGACTATGGACATTTTTATTTGGCATGAAATTATCACAACTAGCATATTAAAAATATAGTGTATCCAAACAATTATTACCCACCCACATGCAAAAACAAAACTGAAACCTTTTTATTTTCTTCTGACAATAGCACCTCCTAAAGGAAGAAATGCATCTTGCATTGGAGAGTTCAGTTGGTAACCTAGGACTGGCTTGTCCTCAGTGCACAGAAATTAGATCAATCTGATACCATATATATATATTTTAGAAATGATTTGGAAAATATTTGGAAGCAGGAACAAGAAAGGGAAAAAAACTAAACCTAACAAAGAACTCCAAAACCAAACAAAGGTTAGTGGAAAGGAGGACCAATATTAAAACCTTTTCATAAAAAGAGGTATATAAAACATATATAGGGGCCCAATTACAACCAATATATATAAAACTTTTTTAGCCCTGGTTATGGTTATGTTTTATATATATTGGTTGTAATTGGGCCCCTATATATGTTTTAATTTGTTATTATTAATAAATACATGTACCTCTTTTTATGAAAAGGTTTTAATATTGGCCCTCCTTTCCACTAACCTTTGTTTGGTTTTGGAAAATATTTGAACACCTTGTCTTAAAATATTTTATTCATCATGTTAAAATAAAACGTTCCATAATCATTTTTTCTTTTCTTGTTTCAATTTTTCCAATTTTTCGGAAAAAAACAAAAAATCTTCAGGGAAAAAAAGGGGGAAAAACCGTGTTTTTCCCGAATTTTTCCGGTTTTTTTCCGGGCCTTCACATCTCTAGGTGCCACCTGTCTAACCTCTAGTGGCAGATTCACCTGAAGTAGGGCCACTAAAGATGAGCATAGTGGTCAGGTAGGTTCATATGGGAGTAGGTGTTCCTTAAGGTGTATTGGTCCCAAGCTGTATAAGGTTGCAAAGACTGTGCGATTCCAGGTTTGTTCTACCTACATTGGTTCCCAATCAGCTTTCAATCCCAATTCAAGGTGCTGATATTGACCTCAATATCAACACCTTGAATTGGGAGTGAAAGCTGATTTGGAGCCACTGCAGGTAAAACAAGACTAGAGTAATGCAGTCTTTACAACCCACTCCAGTCAGTGTTCTAGCCGAAGCCTTCTGTACCAATTATAGCACCCGCACCCTCCTCAAGAACAGCCTCATGTACAGCGTATCGCAATAGTGTTATCTAGTTGTTACCAGGGCCTACACTACAGTGGCAAGATCTTTTTTGCCCGGAAAAGGCCACAGCTGATGAAAAGTGCTCCTGGCCCCACAACTGTCTGGTTATCCGAGAGGAGCTTCAGATCCAGCGGCACCCCAAAGCCACAAACCTGCTCCTTTAGGGAGGGTGAAATCTTATCCCAAACAGGAGAAACCTCAGGTCATGAGCCAATCCTTCCTCCTACCAGTGGCACTTCCAATTTGTTGGAATTATGTTTTGTCTGGTTTGTCCTTCTCCAGCTGCAAACTGCCTCCAGGCATGGGTTCATTGTCTCCACAGCCCCTCTGTGGTCTTCTGGAAACACAAGATGGAGCTGTGTATCATCCACATATCGATGACAAAAAAAATCTTTCTTAAAAAAGACAGAAAAAAGAGCAAGGGGAAAAACCTTAAAATTGAGAAACTAAATAAGATTTTTAAAAAAGATATACATAAAGACAAGACAAAAATATAACTGGTGGTGGATCTACACATGAATATCTATAAATGGTTTCCAAATATCTAAAATTAAGTCATAGACTCATAGAGCTAGAAGGGGCCATTTGTTCAGTCGCACAGTCGAGTCCGACTCTTCGCGACCCCATGGACCAGATCCCACCAGGCCCTCCTGTCTTCTGCTGTCCTCTGAAGTTTGCTCAATTTCATGTTCGTTGCATCTATGACACTGTCTAACCATCTCATCCTTTGCCATCCCCGTCTTCTTTGACCTTCAATCTTTCCCAGCATCAGGGTCTTCTCCAGTGAGTGCTCCCTTCTCATTTGGTGGCCAAAGTATTTGAGCTTCAGTTTCATTATCTGGCCTTCCAGGGAACAGTCAGGGTTGATTTATTTTAGGATTGACTGATTTGATCTTCTTGCAGTCCAAGGCACTCTCAAGAGTCTTCTCCAGCACCATAGTTCAAAAGAATCTATTCTTCGGCGCTCGGCCTTCCTTATAGTCCAACTCTCGCAGCCATACATGACTACTGGGAATACCATTGCTTTGACCATGCGGACTTTTGTTGGCTGGGTAATGTCTCTACTTTTTATCATGCTGTTTAGGTTCACCATCGCTTTCCTCCCAAGGAGTAGGCGTCTTTTAATTTCATGGCTGCAGTCACAGTCTGTGGTGATCTGGGATCCCAAAAACGTGAAGTCTGTCACTACCAGTGTTCCCTCCTGTCACTACTTCCACGACTTCCCCTTCTATTTGCCAAGGAGTGATGGGGCCGGATGCCATGATCTTAGTTTTTTTGATGTTGAGCTTCAAGCCCACTTTTGCGCTCTCCTCTTTTACTCTGAGCAAGAGGCTCTTTAGATCCTTTTCACTTTCAGCCATTAGAGTGGTATCATCTGCATATCTGAGGTTGTTGATCTTTTCCCCAGCAATCTTAATTCCCGCTTGTGATTCATCCAGGCCAGCATTTCGCATGATGTACTCTGCATATATATTAAATAAGCAAGGTGACAGTATACATCCTTGTCGTACTCCTTTTCCTATGCTGAACCAATCAGTTGTTCCGTATCCGGTTCTAACTGTCGCTTCTTGGCCCTTATACAGGTTTCTCAAGAGACATGTGAGGTGGTCTGGTACTCCCATCTCTTTAAGGACCTGCCATAGTTTGTTGTGATCCACACAGTCAAAGGCTTTAGCATAGTCAATGAAGCAGAAGTAGATATTTTTCTGGTACTCTCTTGCTTTCTCCATAATCCAGCGAATGTTGGCAATATGATCTCTCGTTCCTCTACCTCTTCGAAACCCAGCTTGTACTTCTGGTAGTTCTCTATCCACGTACTGTTGAAGCCTAGCTTGTAGGATCTTGAGCATGACCTTGCTAGCGTGTGATATGAGTGCAATTGTGCGATAGTTTGAACATTCCTTGGCATTGCCCTTCTTTGGGATTGGAATGTATACTGATCTTTTCCAATCCTGTGGCCACTGTTGCGTTTTCCAAATTTGCTGGCAAATGGAGTGCAGAACTTTAACAGCATCCTCTTCTAAGACTTTGAATAGCTCAGCTGGGATACCATCACCTCCACTAGCTTTGTTGTTAGTAATGCTTTCTAAGGCCCATTTAACTTCACATTCCAGGATGTCTGGCTCGAGGTCAGTGATTATACCGTCGTGGTTGTCAAGGACATCGAGGTCTTTCTTGTATAGTTCTTCTGTGTATTCTTGCCATCTTTTCCTAATCTCTTCTGCTTCTGTTAGGTCCCTACCGTTTTTGTCCTTTATCATGGCCAGCTTTGCATGGAACGCTCCCTTGATTTCTCCAATTTTCTTGAAGAGATCTCTAGTCCTTCCCATTCTATTGTTTTCTTCTATTACTTTGCACTGTTCATTCAGGAAGGCCTCCTTATCTCTCCTTGCTGTTCTCTGGAAATCTGCGTTCAGTTGGGTAAATCTTTCCTTTTCGCCTTTGCCTTTCGCTTTCCTTCTTTCCTCTGCTATTTGTAAAGCCTCATCAGAAAGCCACTTTGCTTTCTTACATTTCTTTTTCTTTGGGATGGTGGTGATTGCTGCCTCCTGTACGATGTCACGAACCTCTGTCCATAGTTCTTCAGGCACTCTATCTATCAAATCCAGACCCTTGAATCTATTCTTCACCTCTACTGTATATTCATCAGGGATGCGATCTAGGTCAAACCTGAATGGCCTCGTGGTTTTCCCAATTTTCTTCAGTTTAAGTCTGAATTTTGCAATGAGTAGCTCATGATCTGAACCACAGTCAGCTCCAGGTCTTGTTTTTACTGACTGGATAGAGCTTCTCCATCTTTGACTGCAAATTATATAGTCAATCTGATTTCGGTGTTGCCCATCTGGTGATGTCCATGTGTAGAGTCGTCTCTTAGGTTGTTGGAAAAGGGTGTTCGCTATGACCAGTGTGTTCTCTTGACAAAACTCTGTTAACCTTTGCCCTGCTTCATTTTGCTTTCCAAGGCCAAACTTGTCTGTTATTCCGGTTACCTTTTGACTTCCTACTTTAGCATTCCAGTCCCCTATGATGATGAGGACATCATTTTTTGGTGTTAGTTCTATGAGGTGTTGTAGGTCTTCATAGAACCGGTCCACTTCAGCCTCTTCTGCATCAGTGGTTGTGGCATAGACTTGGATTACTGTGATGTTGAATGGTTTGCCTTGGAATCAGACAGAAATCATTCTGTCATTTTTGAGATTGTATCCCAGTACTGACTTTTGCACTCTCTTGTTGACTATAAAGGCCACCCCCTGCTCAATGAAGGATCATCCTAAAGCATCCCTGGCAAGTGTTCATCCAGCTGCTGCTTGAAGACTGTCAGGGAGGGGCAGCTGACCCCTCCCCAAACAGCTGATTCCATTGCTGAATTATTG
Source organism: Gekko japonicus (assembly GCF_001447785.1). Lineage (NCBI taxonomy): Eukaryota > Metazoa > Chordata > Lepidosauria > Squamata > Gekkonidae > Gekko > Gekko japonicus. The sequence goes on along the minus strand of NW_015171011.1, from coordinate 65,727 downwards.
TTACTGTAAAAAAGAAACACCAACCCTACTAATATCCAGTGGGTACCTTTCTGCCCATAATTTCTGCTCATTATTGCGGGTCCTCTGCTGCTAACAGGAACATGTCCCTGCCCTCTTCTAAGTGACAGCCTTTCCAATACTTAAAGAGAGCAATCATGTCCCCATTCAACCTCCTCTTCTCCTGTCTCAACATTCCCAAGTCTCTCAGACTTTCCTCGCAGGGCTTGGTCTCCAGGCCCCTGTTCATCTTATTGCTCTCCTCTGCACCTGCTCCATTTTGTCCACATCATTTTGAAGTGAGGCCTCCAGAACTGCAAACAGTACTCCAGGTGCAGCCTGACCAATGCTGTGTACAGTGGGATTATGAAATCTTGTGATTTGGATGTTATGCCACTATTGATCCACCCCCAAGGCCGCAGTAGCCTTTTTTGTTGCTGCATCACACCGACTACTCATATTTAGCTTACAGTCCACCTGTACACCAAGATCTTGTTCATACACACTGCTACTCCGAAGTGTGTCCCCCATCCAGGATGTGTGCTTCTCATATTTGTTACCCAGCTGTAGTCTACTCTATGTACTCTAGAGAGTTCTTTGAAACTTCACTCTTGGGTGCACACCATCTGGCCCAGGAGATTTGTACCCATCCAATGCAGAAAAGTGCCTCTTAATAACCTCTCTGTCCATGTCAACCAGCAACTTGGACTCTCTGCTTTGTCTAGTACCAATTATAGATAAGCCTGTTCTTTTCTTCAGGGAAAAACTGACACAAAATAGGCATTGAGTTTTTCTGCTTGCTCTCTGTCCTCTGTCAGAGTTTCTCCACTTTCACCCATCAGTGGGCCTATAACCTCTTTTACCTTGCATTTGCTCCTCACATAGCTGAAGAAGCTGTTCTTGTTATAGCAAGCCTCCCTGGCCAACCTCAGCTTACTCTGAGCTTTGGCCACTCTAATGGCTGACCTACAGTGGCTAGAAACCCTCCGGTACTTTTATTTAGAGGTATGTCCTTCCCTTCATTACTTGAACATTTCCTTTTTCTTCCTTAGCTCATCACAGAGTTCTCTGTTCATCTACATTGGTTTTTTGGATCCTGTATCATGTTTTTGTCCTGTTGGGAAAGTAATGGTTTGAGCTTCCAAGAGCTCTTGTTTTAGGAGAGCCCAACCATCCCTTACTCCTTTGCTTTCCGGCATTCTTGCCCATGGAATAACTCTCATCACATCTCTGAGTTCATTAAAGTCTGCCCTACTAAAATCTAACATACACATCTGGCTACGAACTCCCCCCCCCCCCGGCAAAACAACTGGTAGACGAAATGATCACTTCTCCCTAAGGTCCCCATCACCTTCACCCCATCCACCAGTTCTTGCCTGTCGGTTGATATTTAGTCAAGTATAGCCAGTTTCAGTCCATGTAAAGTTTTAACAAGTCAGTTGCTGATGTATCTTTGGATTTGGACAGATGGGCAACTTTAAACTTGTCTCTATGGATCAAATTAAATACACTCAAAACGAATATTATACCTAGGATTATTTATAGGTTGCCTGCAATTCCTTTCTTGCAGATATCTTCATGAAATTAATACTTTGTTTTGGAAAATTATGTAGAGTTCCTCACCAACTTGGATTTCTTTACAGAGGATGCAGCTTCCATTCAGTGAAGGAGTATTTGGTTTCCCTGATCTTAGTTTATATCATCAGGCATACTTGTTAACTTGGACTAATTATTGGGATTGCTTCTTGAATTTGGATTATCCACCTTGGGCTCTTTTGGAAGCTTCTTATCTGGTGCCCCTATCTAATTAGAATGCATTAGGGTCTACTCATGCCAAAGTGGATCCCATTCCTCCTGCAATGTCTACAACTAGAGAACAATGGTGTATAATGGCAGATATTTGGAGGGTTGTGGAGACAGCACCCATGAACTTCTGCTTACTCTGCGAAAGCAATGCATTGCAGCCCAACTGGGTCCTTCTCAGCAAAGAGGCCACCCAATGTCAGCTGCTGCCATCACAACATCCCCAAGTGATGTACTTTTTGCCCTGTGTGTGAATGTTACCCTGTTCCTGTACCAAAATTAAAACATCTACATGCCCCAAGGCACCTTGGTGAAAGAAATAAGAGTCTGTAATCCCACTAGTACTGAAGCCCAAAGTTATTATTTTTAACGTATGCCTGCCTGATTCTAAGGGCATGGAATATAAACTTTTCCATGGCCAGAGTTACACTTCTATCATTGCCAGCCAAAAGATATGGCAGATGGAAATCCTGCGAGCAGCAGGGAAACCTGCTCAATAAAGGCAATATTAAATTGGCTCTTATAGAAGAGTACAGATGGCAACTAAATAGAAAATGAACTGAAGTTTCAGTTCCTTCTCTGCCACAAGGCTAGAGTCTCTGGGGGTGGCTAATCCCCTCACAGCGACCTGACAGTTCTGCAAGTGGCAAAGCATTTGTTTTAGCCAGGAAGAATAGTTGGCAAAAAAGTGGAACCGTTAAAAAGTGAAAATAATGTGGCAAAACAGGAAAAAGAGGGGCTGAAAGCCCCCCCCCAGAGAGGAATAACATCTCTTGGCTTCTAGATTGATAGTCTCTTGAATGAATCTCCTCAGCAAATTGAGAGCCTTCTTTCTAATTTCTGGAACATTCATGGGTAATAGACACTGATTGAACTCTAGACAGAGCAGCTTGTCTTCCATGAACTTATCCCAAGATGATTTATGGCAGTCAAACTGAGTCCATTTGAAAAGCTCAGGTACAGACTCACATTGTATCATGAAGAGTTTAAATTTTATTGCAGCTGCCCAGGCCATACAAGAAATTAGACTATAGCCTGTTTCCAATATTAAATTAGAATTTGAGATGTATTTGGGGGCACACAGAAGAGTGCACAGGAAAGAAGCCTGCAAACTCTCCAACCTACTGAAGGCTGCAGAGATTCAAATAGGCACTGGAAGGACAGAATTTTTGCACGGTAAACCTCCACTGCCATTGGAACTGACTGACCCCCATACTGAAAAAATAATCTCAGAATAGTGGCTAAATGGACTTTTGTTCCTTCCCAGACATGGTTATGATGAGTAGACCAAGTGTTGGAAGCTGTAAAGTGGAACCTGAGGTAACAATACAAGTTAACTTGGTCTATCAAGTGTCCACTGCTTTTCCATGGCTGACTGACATTCATAGGAGTTCTAGCTTTCTGGAAGACCAAGATCTTTGATTTACTGTAGTTGATAACCAGCTGATTGTCATGACAATATTTTGCCATAGTGCGAAGTAAACATTTCAACCCTACTCTCGTACAGGAGAGTAGTGCAGTGTCATCTGCATACAATAACATCTGCAGGTGACGAGTATGCACTTTAGGAGGATGAAAGTTTCTATGTTTTAGCTTAAGAGGAAGGACATGTAGATATAGATTAAAAAGAACAGGGGCCAAAATACAGACCTGTCAGATGCCTTTTGTTATTGGGATTAGGTTGGAGTAGTTTCCAGTAGCAGGACATCTAATCTTAACAAATGATGTAGAGTACTGCGACTTAAAAAAAACTAATAGCCTTGGTGGCATGTGCAGCTATTCCAATTTGTTCCAGAGATTTGGGCAAGAGATGAAGTCAGATGCACAACACAGATAAATAAAAAAAGGAGGAGAGGAGGAGGGGGAAGAGGCAATTTGATTTATACCCCACCTTTCACTACCCAATGGAGGCTCAGAGCGGCTTACAATCCCTTTGCCTTCCCCTCCCCACAACAGACACCCTGTGAGATAGCTGGAGCTGAGAGAGTTCTCTTGAGAACTGCCCTTGAGAGAACAGCTCTGAAAGAATTTATGACTGACCCAAGGTCACACCAGCAGTTGCATGTGGAGGAGTGGGGAATCAAACCCAGTTCTCCCAGATCAGACTCCGTGCTTTTAACCACTACACCAAACTGGCTCTCCTGTACATAGGAGAGATAATTGTATATAGCTTCCTTCTATGAGAGATGTATTTATCTGCCAAGAAAGAAAGGGTATAGGTGTGATGAAGCAGAGAGGACCACTCCTGGAAACCAATTTGTTCTACAGAGGAATTTTTCATCCACTCATGTAGTCTAGATTTGAGGGGGGGATATCATATAATTGCCCAGGAATTGAACGTAAACTGCTGGGGCGATAATTAACTGGTAGATCAAACAATCCATTTGTGTGTGTGTGTGTGAATGGGAGCAATTATAGCCTGACACTATATATCTGGGATTTTGCCAGAATGATCAATGATAGTGAATGCAACAGCTAAAATTGGAGCCCATATCAGTGTTTACCTTGAAAAGCTCACCAGGGATCCAGTTAGGGCCAGGTGATTTCCCAGCTTTCCCAGTAAGGTGAAGATTTCTGTTTTCCAAATGGCTAAGATTTGTATTCAGAGAAGGGCCTTCTGGCAAAGAGATGGAATTGTTAAAAATGGTTTTTAAGTAATTCTCCCAGTTTGTAAGGGTCACTGAATAAGAAGAGGGAGAGTGTCTTCTACTGTGGTTTACCAAATGCCAGAATTTGCATGCATCCCACACAGAGGAGGCCTGAAGTAATTTCAACCAATAATGTTTCTGATAGACCCTTTTCTTTATCCAGCTATACGTAGAAAGTTGACATTTGGCCTGTAAATACTGCAGAAGAGTGAGATGGGAATTTGTTCTGTGAAAACAGGATAGTAGTTGGGATTTCCTTCTCTTCAAAATTTTACAGAACCTATCAAACCAAAGGGGTCCACAATCCTTTTTTACCACTGAAATAAAAACTGTCAAGAAAGGTTGCAATAATTCCAGGCACTGGAGGAAGTTTTTTAGGATGCCTTCTATCAGTCCAGAGAGAACCCTGTTCCTTAAATCCAACAACATTGGCAAGTGAACCCTGTTCCTTAAATCCAACAACATTGGCAAGTTTAGTAATGACAGAAGTCACAGCCCCAATCTAGGAGACGATTTCCTGACCTTAATACATGTACTTTTCATCCCAGGTTCAGTTCCAACTGTAGATTCAATGATCTCTAATGGTTTAGAGCTAGGATCTAATATAGGGGGAGGGAGGGGTATCCACCAAAGAAGGTTCACTAAGTCACCAAGTTTAATACAGAAGGAGTCAAGTTTGCTACGCAAAGATTTCAAACAAGCAACCATGTAATCTTGATCAGCTGCCCGCAGTGCTTTATGAGATTTTGTGAGGTCTTCAAAGGAATAGTTGCGGATGGAAGTCTTAACTTTATGTGAAATGCTCAAGTCAATAAGAGGCAGGGTACTATCAGGTTCTCAAATAGCCCTGGGCAGTTGTGGCAGAACGGCCCTGCTAGGGCCTGAAGACCCTATTCCACCCTGCCTTTCAAGGTTTTTCTCAACATCTGGAAAGGCCTTTCATTTTTAGGTGGCCTGCCACCACCACTTGACCTTTGTAAGGAATTGCCCCCTGGGGGAGTAAGGACTCCCAGTTTCCCTTC
>NW_015171011.1:49033-59615 GCF_001447785.1 Gekko japonicus | reverse complement strand
CTCTAAAAATCTAAGACACTAATAATTGTTTGATAATTTCATTAATTCATTAATTACATATGGAAAAGGTAAATTTATATGGGTAGATTGATCTTTCTGTTGGACTCCATTTTTAAAGCCCCCAAAATAAAAATGCCTTAAAAAGCCTACATTGCACAGAAAGAGCTAGATAACTGCATAATATAAAGAAATGTAAATGTAATATGAATGAATAATTGGGTAAGGTAATATCCTAAGCAAACTGTAACCCCAAACCCTGCCCTTCCCAGGCTCTACCCCTCAGATCTACAGGCCTGGCCCTCCCCTTAGCATTGCTAGCCTCCAGGCAGCACCTGGAAATCTCCAAAATCAGTTCTCCTGGAGAAAATGGCTGCTTTGGGCAATGGACTCTATGGCATTATACCCTGCTAAGGTCCCTCCACACCCCAAACCCTGCCCTCCCCAGACTCTGCCCCTCAAATCTACAGGTCTGGCCCTCCCCTTCGTATTGCCAGCCTCCAAGCAGCACCTGGAGATCTCCAAGATCAGTTCTCCTGGAGAAAATGGCTGCTTTGGGCAATGGACTCTATGGCATTATACCCTGCTGAGGTCCCTTCGCACCCCAAACCCTGCGCTCCCTAGGCTCTACCCCTCAAATCTACAGGTATTTCCCAACCCAGAGTTGGCAACCTTGTAACTGGCTATGGAACCGCTTTCCAGACCCTTGGAACCCAGAAGACATGGCATAGGAGGAGCTGCTTTTCTACCTTAGCTGCCACTGCATAACCCCAAATCAACATAAGTCAGGGGTGGAGAGAACCATACCTATTACCATGAGGCTGTCCTTCCATACTAGCCACTTGGGTCAGCAAAATGACTTGAGACAGCCCTGCCTTATAGTTAAGCAGAAGGAAATAAACATGGCTCTCTATTGTCCCCTTCCCTCTGCCGCCCCACCAGCCACAGTTGGGGCACTCACCTGGAGCTTCCTTCCAGAGCTCGTTGTATTTCTTCCCACAACGGGCCTTACTCCTAGTAAAATATAACTCCCAAGGATGGAGCATGGCCTTGTAGTGTCCTACAGGACCACTGGAAGTCTGTTGTGATTGTACCCATTCCTTTAGATGGGAGGAAGTAAAGTAGTAAACTCAGGGTCATGAATGTAATGTCATTTATGTGGGAAGTAATTCTGTTTTGCACTATTAGAAAAATTACAGATTTCAGCTTTTCCTTGATGCAGAACTTGGATTTTCTGTGTGCACCATTTTATTTTTGAGCGTTGGAACACATAACTTCAGGAACTGCCCATTGCTTTGCTCCTTTCAAACAGTTAGCCACATTTCAACTTTCTTGCAGTTAACTTGTTATATGGGAAACACAATGTAAAATTAGTTGTCTTGTAAACTCTGGAGCCAATTCAGCAAATGTGTCAAGATCCAGAAAATGTACAGTGACAGCAGGTCAATAGCTTGCCTACATGTGAATTGGAGCAGGATGCTGAAACTCTTTGAGTTCCATTTATTTGATAAGAGCACTGGAGAGATTTTTGAAGCTGTGAAACCTGGGACACAATTTTGAGATAGACCAGGCAAATGAATTGACCCCTGTTTATTTTGGCTAGATAGCCCCTCAGAATATGAGGATGTGGAGTGACTAAAAAAAAAATGCTGAAGAACTTTGATGGTGCGTGTTGAGGTTCCAGTACTCTTAAACATACAAATAAGATATGTTTGTTTGTCCTTAATGTTTGTATATTTTTGATTTTTTAAAAAATAAAATTCTATCCCTTTATGGGGTAGTTAAAAAAACAACAACATACAAATAAGATAGACATGATTTGGGTGGAAATGCTTGAACAAATGATCCCAGTCAGAATTTGGCTGCATAAATAGTATTATTCTCCCTAATTTGAATTTTTCTTCTGCATTCCCAATTATGGATTCAAAATCCATAAACAAGAATAAAGTTTTAGGAGTATTTGTTAACATTGCTTTCCCAAAGTGAAACGGATTTTTTCCCCCAATGAAAAATTCAAATTATCAACCTATAGCATATTTTGAATTCACATAAAGCAGAATATCATCTATAATTCAGAGAGCCGATCATGTGTGCCACACATAATTTCTGCTGTTATAAATTCCCTTATGCCTGGTTGGGGTCACCTGTGGGAAGGGAGGAAGACCAGGCAGGGCCTGAGGATCCTATGGGGGCAGGGAGCTCAGCCAAAGTAGAAGCCACAGGAACTGGGAGAGCCCCACCCAGGAGAGGGAGCCCAAGGACTGGCTCCAGATTGAGATTCCAGCCAGACCTACAGACTTACTGGGGAAACAGCTGGAGGAGGAGTGAGGAATTCACACAGTTTTGTATTGTAAAGAGGAGCCAGAATTAATGGACAAGGGGATGCATGGCAGGCTGAGGAGGAGCCAGTTGGAGCCTGTCCCAAGTAACAGGGCTGAGAACCCGGTCTGAGGCCACTGAGAGAGGCATGGCATCCCTTTTGGTGATTACAGGGGTTGAACTTTGTTTGGCCTTCCTTTTGAAATGTTAAAATAGCAAATCTAAAAAAAGGGGGGGGGGAATCATCATACTCTGTGAAAAGCGCAGTCAGTTGTTCTGGAAGTCCATGCATGGGGGCGGGGGAAAATGTCAAACCCTTCCCACTCCCAAAGCTCCTTGGCTGAGATCCAGAGACCCACCATGGCTAGAGCAGCAGGGTAGGGTTTCCTGCCACTACAAACAGCTCCCTGTGGCTTTTTGTTGCTGCCCTGAACAAGGGGCAGGGGAAGGGGACTGAAAGAGTAGCCCAGTGGTAGTGAGCCTAATGCGTTTGGGAGAGCAGGGAGGAGAGAAGAGAAAGGGGAGGGTGCGGTGTGCCCCATCCCTTTTGTGCACACTCGGCTACGACTCGCGCTCTTGCACACCCCCCCCCCCCCCCCCCCGCACAGGTCACAAGTGACATTAACCGCAATTAAGCAAAAACTGTGGGGTTTGGTTGCAGATGCAGAATGCATGGTTCGCATACTTCGTGATTCCTGGGGGAGAAATCCGGAGGTGTAGAGTCACAAGCACTTAATCCGGAGTAAAGGCAAACAGAATTCGATGTGGAGAGACGGTGGGGTAAATATGCATGCGGAAATGGCCTTGTCGTCTCATAAGCTAACATGTACCTGTATACTCTTATTTCTCCTTCTACGTCATAGCTATTCTACCCTTCCAAGATTGCCTTGTTGAGCCAACCCAAGATGTAGAGACTAGACTTTTTACAAAACCTGACCAGATCTAAATAACTTTCTGTTTCCAAAAGACTGTAATATCAGAAGAAGGGTAACAATAGGAGAGCCAGAATGGCACCGTGGTTAACAACATGGTTTTATAAATCTGTCCCTCATTAAATCTCATCTGAGTCATGAACTCACCAAATAGCCATAGGCAAGCTGCTCTTTCTTATGAAATATACTGGGTTCGACAGGTGATAGTGATCAGCTCAACTGGCCCTTAAGGGGAGTGTGCAGTTTATTAGTGTTTCTATCAGGTTGGTAAAGGTGAAGCACTTTTTGAGAGAGAGAAATAAACAACAGTGTTAAAGGCCATTTATTAATTTCAAAAATGAAGATACAGTGTCATGTCCTAACACGTGCTTGAAGAAGTCCACTTCCCCCTCCTACTGCAGCCTTACTTGTCCCTTGAAACTGTGCTCCTTCAAGTCACTGGAGTCCCAGGAACAGTATGTGTGTGTGTGGTGGTGGTGGTGAGGAGTGGGCGGGAGTCTGCAGCAGAAGGGGAGAAGTGGCAAAAATTGCCCTGCCCTTCTGTGCCAACATAGATGCTCTTCCTCTGAAGGAACTGCTGTCTTCTGCCAGAACAGCACCATGGGATCTGAGCCAGTATTCTTACACACAATGAGGAAATGCCTGTTTGGACTGGTATTAAAATGTATTCCAATCTGTGCTGATTCACGTGGTATCATAAAAATGAGTGCCAGTTTGGTGTAGTGGTTAAGAGCATGGACTCTAATCTGGGAGAACCGGGTTGGATTCCCCACTCCTCCACATGCAGCAGCCAGTGTGACCTTGGGTCAGTCACAAGTTCTCTCAGCTGTTCTCTCAAGAGCAGTTCTCAAAAGAGCTCTCTCAGCCCCACCTACCTCACAGGGTGTGGGGAGGGGAAGGGAAGGGGATTGTAAACCACTCTGAGACTCCTTCAGGCAGGGAAGGGTGGGATATAAATCCAATCTCTTCTCTTTTTCTTCTTACTAAATCTGTGACTCTCTTTTGCCACCTCAGTGACAGAGTTCAGGCACTCAGAGAAAGAACCATGAAGTCTCCAGTTCCTTTTTGATGATGTCAAGTCCCTCTGTGATCTCCAGTTCCTTTTTGATGAATGTCAAGTCCCTCTGTGTCTTTATTATCCCTGATTGCCCTGGTGAAAGAAAATCAGTTTAATCAGGTGGGCTTCCTGTTTTAGGATTGTGTCACTTTTCAGGGGAGGGGAATCCCTACAAGCAACTGTAACAGACTTCCAAAAAAGGGTAACTACCGTTCAGTTCCTAATTTTAACTACTTAAATCCCTGCTAAGCCCATGGCTCCTACTGATTTTCCCCATTGTTAATCAATGCCTAAAGCTTTATTCTAGTTCTCAAAAATCAGATTAACAGAATAATGAGGATTTAAAGTCACTAAACTATGCATACAAGGTAATTTACTTTTCAAATATCCATGTAGATTGGCCCAGACCCATGAAAAAACCGTACTCACGGCACTAGCAGTTAGGCACAGCCGGATCTCATTTGGTATGGGCTTTGCTCCTTGGCTGACCCTGCAGAGGGAAACAGGAAGAGGCCGTTGGCCAGCTGGACAACAGGCTGTCTAGAAGGAGGAGGAGGAGGAGATTGAATTTATATCCCACCTTCACTCCCTGAAGGGGTCTCAGAGCAGCTTACAATCTCCTTTCCCTTCCCCTCCCCAGGACAGATCCTCGTCCTTCTTTTTTTTTTTTTTTTGCTTTTACCTGCCTCTTGCCCCAGCCAGTTCCAATGATAACCTAGGTATAAGAACACACGGGGAGGGAAGGACAAAGTGAAGTTTACCTCTCTGCTCATCCACATTATGGACCCCACCTCCGTTGCCATCAACTAGCTATGTGGTGGCTTATTGTCTAAACAGTCAAATTCAAACAGCCAGGTTCAAATCACGCACGTGTCAGCTATGCTGCCACGGGGGTTGGGGAGTTCATTCTGTATCTTGTTAATTGTTATTGCATTCCTATCCCTGCTGTTCTGCCCTTGCTGAAACGCTTATCTCTACAGATGTGCAGGAGGAGGTTGTGATGTCTGGGGGGCTCCTATGTACCGTGAGAGACTCCTGGTTCTCAGCTTTAGCCACCAAATGGTTGCCTGATTTATCCCTCGCGCGGGAAAGTGCCTAATTGGCCCATGCCATGGGGGGAGCATATGAATACCCTATATCCTATTAGGCTCTACTGGTTGCCGCCATTCTTAACAGTGCCTGTGTTACTGCATCTATAGCTTTGCAATAAAAGTATAACCGTTCCTGAATGCGTGTATTTCGTTGTTAGCTGTGGGTTCTGACAGCACGTAATCTGTGGGCTGGTCTAGTCAGGGTGCTGCCACCACTTGAGGTTTCTTTTCCTTTATGCCAGCAGTACACTCATGAATACTTTGGGAGATGTTAACATAGCATGGTAACTAAGCAAATGCTGGACATAAGGCTTGATTTAGGGAATGGGTGTATTAAGATTTAAATAACAGAACCAATTTCAACTTAAAATATATTAGGTAAAGAAAAGTATTTTAAAAAGCAGCACTAACTACTGCCCTCGCATATACCCTGTTCAGATACAGGGCACCAAATGTTTAACAGGCTGTTCAGAGGAATGCAAGCAGCTCAAACATCCCTGACTGCTGGGGAAACATGACAGTGCATGCACAGTCATGTGCTCTTTGCTTGCAGCTACTCTCATCCTTGCCAACCTAGAAGGCAGAGACAAATTATTTGAAAGCAAAAAGGAGGACAAAACGACACTTTTCAATTTACACGGACTCCTTCCTCTGTCTCTGTGCACCTGACTATGACAGTTTACGCACTGGCCATTAATGGTTGCCAAGCCGTTCCACTTCAGATCGATTTGTTCAGGAAAGTTCTTTACACAAAGTGGCATTGCCCACCCACAACGTTAGGTGATAAATCTTGCAATCAGCTCCGGCAGTCACAGTCGAGATCGCCAACTGCGCAGGTGCCAAGTGGGTGTAAACTGCAACACCAAAAGATACCTACTAACAAGGCACAGCCATGCCAACCAATGCTCCCTCTAAGCTGTGGAGTCTTGTGAGCAAAAATGCTACTTTGTGAGCCACTGGCACTAAAGTCATGAGAGAGCAATTTCGCTACTGCATAAATTAGTTTGCTCTGGAGCCATTCTTTCTGAGTGAAGACAAAAATGTGTGAGCCGGAGGCTAAAAAACTGTGAGCTAGCTCATACTAACTCAGCTTAGAGGGAACACTGCACACTTCCTTACACACTTCCTGGGGCTTAAGCAACTACTGCAAAGGCGCAAAACTGCTCAACTCTGCATTTGCATCAGACATCAAAGAGGAAAAGTGATGTAACCTGAAAGATATGATCTTTCAGTCAGGAGAAATGGCTTTTCTTGCTCCCTACTCTAAGTTTATTAGCATCACTATTTCACACTCTGGCAACTGTTCACATCCTAGCAATTTCTTTAAGACTATTCCAAGGAGAAATTATTTTTCCACCTGAGGATGAATTTAGACCATGCTGTTTTTATAAAATGAAACTGAGATTTCAGAGTCTCTATCAAATCTTCCGTGTTTCTTTACATATACAATTTTGAAGCGGTTCTCTTCCCCCCACCCACAGAATAATCAAGAGAAAAGTTAAAGTGTTTGCAGTCCATAAATCTTCAGAGGCTCTGCAGCTTTTATTTAATGAGCATGCTAACTTTAACTGTGATTTCCATTTAGCCAAATTGACATTTGCCTTTCATGTCAGTCAATTACAGTTGTCCATTATTAGTGCTATTTTTCTCTGGATATATAAGAATTTTACACACTTGGGGAAAATTTCACACGTTTAAGTCACACTCTCTTTACCATTTGACAGAAGATTATGGCAAAGTTGTCATCAAAACGTTTATTAATCTGAAGTCACACAGCTAAACCTGCTCCAAGGCACCCTTTCCAGTTCAGTTTACATGAGCTGCTATCAGTTTTACAATCAGTAATCTGGTCCTTTCCCAACCATTTCCTTTGGTTTCTTTTGAGAAGGCAAATGCAATTCCTAGATTATGAAAGCTAAAATAGGAAGGAAGTATCCTTGCTTTTAAAAAGAAAAATTGAAATATTGTTAATGGAAATTTCACAAAATTTTCAATAAAATGCACACACCTGAAGTAATATGAACTCCATGGAGGTGCTAAAACTAATGTGAGGGAAAACATTGATTGCCCGTAAAGGATACAGCTCTGATCTTCTTCAAATAGCAAAACTGCCTTCAGGAAATTGCTGAAACGGGTAAACATTTCTGGTGACACAACAAGAAGGGCCAACAAAATATGGATCATTTATAAAGCCAGAATATCTCTTCGTTGGCTCTTTGATGCTAGTGAAAATTTATAAATCGGTTTATATTGCAGATTTTGGTTACATAACTCTTTTACTCAGTTCATGATGAGTGTTTTATGATCTCCGGTTCTGTAGTTCTTAGGTCAGTGAAGTAGGTTAAAACTGAAGTGGTACAGGGAAGCTATCCAACGCTTGCCTTTTCCAATTTTGCCATTTGGGGTAGGATCCCAACAATAATTTCCATTAATGTAAGAGGGGGTGGGTTTTGCTCATTTCCCCCCTTCTGCTGCCGACGTCTCACTTGCCCGTTATGCTGTCCCCCGTCCCACAGGAGCAGCATTTGGGGGGAGTTAGTAGATGGCAGCAGAAGGGCAGCAGAAGCACATTAAGTTCTGTTCCTTTAACAGAAGTACCTTCTGCTAGTGGAAATGATCAGATCTCTCTCTTTCTCAATCATCTGTTCTGTTTTGATAGCAATCTCCAAGGGAAGCATTGCTCTTGTAATTCAATCCAAACTTAGCTTTACCAGCACACCCCATAGTTTTCAGGGACAGCTGAAGGCGTGGAGAAGACCAGACCAGACCACTTGCATACTGTTTGCAGGGGACAGGCTGCATGTACCTTCATCTTCAGCATGCACACTGTGCCATATGGAAAGCCATCGTTCACATGTATGAATGAGGCTAGGGCCTCCACATAGAGCTTCTACACCGTGGTCCTTCCATGACCTTTCCCCATAACACATTTCCTTGGGAACTTTATCAGTGTAAGATACATGGGCCCAGGCTCATCAGATCTCAGAAGCTAAGCAGGGTCAGCCCTGTTTAGCATTGAGATAGGAGGTCAGAGGCAGGCAATGGCAAACCACCTCTGAACTTCTCTTGCCTCGAAAATCCTGCTGGGTTGCCATAAATCACCTCTGTCTTGACTGCAAAAAAAAAAGATACATGGGACAGAAAGAGCAAATCTTTAAAGATTTTGCTTTGCTTTTTAAAAAAACCAGTCTTGGCGCAGGGGGCATATGATCTTGCTCCACCCCACACATTCAAGTACCGAAACAGCTGTTTCAGTACTTGAAAAGGCATGGGGGGGAGACAAGATCACCTGCCCCACCCCCTGCCCCATAGAACTGTTCAGAATCAAGCTCTTGCAGCAGATTTTACATGGTCAAATTCTTCTGTAAAATGCCATTGGTGGCTGCAGGTGTAACTGATTGCGTAACATGTTGTTTGGGCCTGAGAGAGTAAAGCAAGAATATGGACATGTATGGTTAAAAATGAGATGGGTCCATTTTTGCAGGTTATAAACATTATGACAGGACTGCCACTCTAAGCCATAAGCCAATTCTCTCAGAAGTTCATCATAAGACACACTTACTAGTCTTTCTCTGGCACATCATGGGTATAGAAGTATGAGATGTGAAAATAAGTTACTTGCTTCTTGAGAACTTTGAGGCGTTTCTGCTGCATTTGTGCTCATTTCTTCACCACTACTTGTAGTCCCGAACTGCAGCAGCTACACTGATAGCAGAGAGGCTTCTTCCTGAGCAAGTGTCTCAAGAACTGGAGGACCATTCTGTCTATCCTGATTTTTTTTGGCTCCCCGCTATAAGTTCCATCTCTTTGTTCTACCTTGTCTTATGGATTCTCTTCATCTTTGGATGTGGTCTGTTCTTCCCAGCTGCAGGTAGTTTTGGTATGGTCCCTGTGCATGCAGGCCTTCACTAGATAGCCAACTGGCAGATAGTGGGTTTGCCACTGTGAGCCAAAAAGCTCCCTGATGCTGGCAAAGTGTATCATCTACTCAATAGCTGTTGTCCCAAGGTAAACTTTATATGCTGAACTCATAACGGAGAATCTATCTTCTCCTTTTCATGATGGTCATACATTTAACTTGGCAGGTGGCATCAATTTGCACTCAGGATCATATGTCCATGGAAAGAAATACACTTTGTGTATTTAACTAAACCATCCAAATATGCCTTCTTCATTTAGCCTGAAGTCCCTAAAATTAGCTCGGTGGTTCTAATAAGACAGGATGTTGCTGAAGGTATATATGCATACATGGCACTTCATGTATATTTCATGGAACATTATAAGTGAAAACAATTGGTGAAAATTACTTTGTTTTCTTTCCAAAGTAAACAGTCTGTATTATCCAGCATAGTCAATAGTACTTTGGACTCCTGCAGAGGATAATTTCCAAGTTGGGGAGAGCAGCAAAAGTGTACAGATGCAGGATAATGTATTCCTATTGTCTTGTGTGCTTGCTGCGTGTGCAGTCTGAAGCAGGGATGTTAGAAAACAATTTCGAGTCACATTTCCAACTTGCAGATACAGTACAGCTCTCAGAATGCCAGCCAAACAGCTGCGCAGGTCTAAACCCAGCCAAACTTATTGCCTTGACAGACATGTCTTGATTCTTTTTGTCTCAAAACTAGTTTTGCACGAAAGAGCATTTCTAAGTGGAGCTAATGAAGTCGTTGGGGGGGAAAGGGGCGTGGTGTAGCCCAATCTTGTCAGACCTCAGAAACTAAGCAGGATCAGTCCTTGGACGGGAGACCACTAAGGAAGTCTCTTTAAAGGAAGGCCACGGCAAACCACCTGAGCGTCTCACTTGCTATGAAAGCCCCTTGCTGGGGCTGCCATAAGTCAGCTGCAACTTGACAGCATTTTACACACATACAATGAAATCATTTCATGTGATAGACCATCATAAACCCAAGAAAACTAGGAGTGGATAACATGTAACCCCTCCCCCCGCATGCACGCACAAACACACACTTGCATGGAAGATCTAGCCTTCAACTCCATAGTCTTATAGACAGGGGTCATTTCGTAGAAAAAGAGCTAGGGGAACTCATTAGCATAACTCATTAGCATATGCCACATCCCCTGATATCACCAGAAGTGTGTCTTAAGGCCACACACCCCGCCCCCAACGTTCCCGGCCGCCACTGCCAGCCTTGCAGCTCCACTGCCGAGCCCCATGAGGGGCCCGG
>NW_015171011.1:38463-49017 GCF_001447785.1 Gekko japonicus | reverse complement strand
CCCCGAAATGACCTCTGCTTATAGACTGCCTGTCAACCAAAGAAACCCTCAGCCTAACTGGGGGTGGAATGATTTCTTTCTTTTCTTCCTTCCTTCTTTCCTTCCTTCTGTTGGGTCACTTGCCAGAAAAGCAAAGGAGCAAGGCTGTTTCTCACGAAGTCTTGTTTTTTAAAAAATATGTTTTTAAACAAGCAGACAGTTTGGCATTGGGCTCCCCAACCAGACCCACCAAAAGGTCCAGAGCTCTTTGCTCCAGCTCCACTCATGGTTCTGCTCTGGGCTCCATGTCCAGGTGGCACACATATTCCAAAACAACTGATTTCATGAGCTGGCAACATTCACTCCTTTAAAAGAAAAACAGAAGACAAATAGGTGAGAGCAAGTCATTTTCAAGCTTTTCTAGGAGACCCTGGGGTTTGTTGGCATTCTGCATTCTGCAGTGGTAAGCAAAGTTATCCAAAAGACAGCTTACCCACCATTACCAATTTCCCTGGCTGCAGCATGTAGCTGACGGGAAAGTGCTATATTTATTTAAGAGATTGATAGCCAGCCGGAATGAACAAACTGATTAAGGAAGGCAGCAAACAGGGAGGAAGGCAAGAAGAGGAACAGCAGGGACAAGAATATGAAACAAAGCTGTTGCTTAAGCAAAAGATCCAAGTCTAACCAGGGTTGCATTCACACATTGTTGCACTAAAGCAATAATATCTATATATCTAATTCACAACAGTCCCCTCTGCAGATGGATACATTTCCACAGTTGGACGGAGCACTCTCCCCCAACAGGTTTTTCTACAAACTCAAGGGACTCTGTGGGTCTGCAGGAAAAAAAACCAAAAAATTGAAAGAAAGAAAAAACCCTGAGGGAGGGTTGAATTCCCCTCCAATACTTTTTGAAATTGCCATTGCAGGGATCTACTCCAGGCCTTGCCGCATCAAGAGTGAGAGATACTGAGATAGCCAGAGAGAGACAGAGAGGGGAGGAAGCAAAAGCAGGACTGGATGTGGGATTGGGGAAGATTCCTTCTGTGGTAGGAATGGCTAAATAGCAGGGGGTTTGGAACCAGGCCTCGGACTAGGATTTCCCACTCTGAGTTGGGAAGTGCCTGAAGACTCTGTGGTGAATCTGAGGAGTGCAGAGTTTGGGGAGGGAGAGACCTCAGCTGGATATAATGCCACAGAGTCTACCAATTTTCTCCAGGGGACAGATTTCTGTTGTCTGGAGTTTAATTGTAATTCTGGGAGATCTCCAGGTCCCACCTGGAGGCTGGCAAACACAGGCCTAGCAGCACCCTCTAAGTGACTTGATATCACCTGACTTGCATGACTCAACTAGGCCTGGCTGATTGCTACTGTTCAACAGCAGCCACCCTATGAAAATCAGTGTAGTATAATGGTCAAAGCTTCAGAGTAGTGTTTGTGAGACCCAGGTTTAGATCCCCATCTTGCTGCGGAAGCTCACTGGGTGATTTTGGACCAGTCACATACTTTCAGCCTAACCTACCTCATAGGGTTGTTGTGTGGATGAAAAGGAGGAGAGAATAATGTAAACTGCTTTAGTCCCCACTGTGGAGAAAGACCATAGTTTTCTTCAGTAGAAGCTGCAGGGGGAAAGGAGATGGAAAGCTGGGGACAGAGTCGCAAATAAAGGCAGGTTAGCTGTTGGGTGGGAAGGAGATAGGGATGCGAACTCCAGGTTTGGTAATTCCTGGATATTTGAGGGGTGGAGCCTGGGAATGGTGGGGACTGAGGTGGGGAGGGACTTCAGTCCAATATAATATCTTAGATTCCACCCTCCAAAGCAGTCATTTCCTGCAGGGGAACTAATGTTGCCAGCCTCCAAGTGAGAGCTGGTGATTTCCCGGAATAACAACTGATCTCTAGAGAAAACGACTGCTTTGAAGGGTGGCGTTTATGGCATTATACACTGTTGAGGTTACTTCCAAGCTCAAACTGCATCCTCCCAAGGCCCCACCTCCAAATCTCCAGGAATTTCCACACACGGAGCTGGCAACCCTAAGCGGAACTGATTTCTGTATTTGGGCAATCCATTGTGATTCCTGGAGAGCGGCTGCTGCCACTGCTCCTGTGGGTGAGGGAGTAGGTGGGAGGCCTGACATGGGGAGAAAGAGTGATGGGTGGGGGCAGAAAGAGGAGGCATGGAGGGGGGAGGGAGAGAAAGAGAGAAGTGTGGGGTGGAAGGAAGGAGAAAGAATGTGAGAGAAATAGGGGGAGAGGAGAAGAAGCAGAGGTGGGGGGATGAGATAGCTGCTCCCACAAGTTTCTTACGGGTCCCCACTTGTGCAATTATATTTTCCTGTGTGGACAAGATGATCCAACTGCAATAAAGGAGCAACAGTGCATATCTAATGTAGTCTTAGAAGTACATCAGGCCAAGCCAGGTCAGAAGGACCCCATAGACTGGGTACCATGAGATTAATATGGTTCTGACTTCCTTAATTCTGTGACCTCAAGTGAGTCATCACAAGATGAAAACGCTGCTACTTTTTATCCCAGCTGATCTTTGCCTTTCCCTGATTCTAATCCAATGAACCAATGCCTCTGTGATGTGCGCCTTTCTCTGGATTGGTCTGCATTGCTTATCTCCAGTAAAGACATAGGCTTGTGCAAACGCTCAAAAGAACCTATTCAAAACAGTCAACAGATCCTAGGTGCTTGGCTTCTGGCTGCATACTGCTTTGTGGTTTAATAACTATGCCTGTAGGCTGTTAATTATACCAACACCATGACTGAAGACATAAGATACCAATATATGGGTTCAGTTAGTTTTTATTAATAGCTCATCTATGCATGTACACAAAAGCTTATACCTTGACTATAACTTTTGTTGTTCTTAAAGATGCCGCTGGACTCAAATTTTGTCCTAGTGGCTCAGTTTTTCATCTGGTCTGTCTTTCACAGCTTTGTTGCTTACTACCTTGCCATTGATAAAGGTGTTTTCCACTTGGGGACAAGCTTGTGTAATTTCCAGGCAAATGTGGAAACAGCCACAATCGTGCATTATCAATGCTGTGGACTCTCTTTTCTCTTCTTGTGCCCTGGCACAGAATAATGTCTCATGTCTCAAAACATATTTTTTGCTAAACTAGGGTTGCTGGCTCTGGGTTGGGAAATACCTAGAGATTTGGGGTGTGAAGCCTGAGGAGGGTGGGGTTTGGGGAGGGTAGAATGCCATAGAATTCACCTTCCAAAATGGCCATTTACTCCAAGTGAACTGATCTCTGTTGCCTGGAGATCAGTTGCAATAGCGGGAGATCTCCAGCCATCACCTATGGGTTGGCATCCCTATGCTAAATAGGTCCAAGGACAGTGACAGTATCGCTAAGATGAGTCCCGTCTATATCGGGTTCTTTGCAAAAAATTATCTGTTTTCATAGTTGTGATGGAAAATAGTTGTGCATAGAAATGTACATTTGGGACCCCCCGAATCCGACTCTAGGGTTGCGGTGCTCATCTCCGTTTCCAAGCCAAAGAGCCAGCGCTGTCCGAAGACATTTCCGTGGTCATGTGGCCGGCATGACTAAACACCAAGGCGCATGGAATGCTGTTATCTTCCCACCGAAGCGATACCTATTTATCTACTTGCAATTTCTTGCTTTCGAACTGCTAAGTTGGCAGGAGCTGGAACTAGAGATGGGAGCTCACTCCATCATGCAGCACCCGGGTCTCGAACTGCTGAACTACTGACCTTCCACAGTCTGCAGCTCAGCGTCTTAACCACTTGAGCCACCGCAGCTCAAGTTGTGGATGCAGAGTTGTGTATGAAATGTACATTTGGGACCCCCAAAAAGAAACTAGAGGACCAAGGGACATACACATTTAAATAAATATATGGTTTTTATGTATAATACTATTTAAGAAACAGCATTTACTTCTTTTCTTCTAATGGTGATTTCACATTCCTAAGCAGTAAGGTCCTAATGGAGTGACATGTCTGTATTTTTCAGCAATTAATGTACATTGAACGGTATCCACAGCTTGTTGACATAAAGAAAGATCTATTCTGTAGTCACTAGTTTTAATATGAGGTCTTGCAAATGTTTTACTAAAAAGACAGTGGTGTTTCCCTAGCCTCTGATGCACCCCATGATCAAGAAACTCTACATTTTAATCTTGATCTTTTCTCCTTAGTGATCTTTATTGTCTCCGTTAACACTCTCCCCACAGTATGATGACTGAAGTAATGGAATCGACGGCTCTCACATTTTTGAAGTAAAGATTTATAATGGTAATTTTCTGGACTGTTCAAAATGGGGTATAGATTCATACATGATAACAGAGGATGGGTTTGTTTATTTATTTAGTACACGTTTTATCTCATCCTTCCTCTAATGAGAGCAGGGTAGTTCTTGTATCCTCCATTTTATTCTCTCAAAGGCAGTATGAGATAAGCTAGGCAGAGAAAGAGTGACTGGTACAAGGTCGCCCAGTGAGCTTCCGTGAAGCATGGGGATTGGAACATGAGACTCCAGGATCCTTCTCTGCCTGTGCCACCCTCCAGGAGTAGAGATAACATCAAACCTGGTGTCCACTGGGTCTTGAAAGCACCAGCCTAGTTACTTTCACAGGCTATTAGAACTTGGCTAGTCCAAACACCTGAATGTGTGGGTAGACTCATGCACCTCAGGGTTAAAACTCATTGCAAAGGGAAAGATACAGCACTGTAACCTGCCCCCTGGACCTAGGAACCTGCCTGAGACCTCCCACTCACTCTAGCCAATCCCCTTCCATTTCTACTTCCTTTCGTCTTATAGCCCCAGCCCCACGCCTTGTCTTTATGCTAAGCTCCATCCTCCTCTTCTTTGTTCGCTGATCCTTAGCCAGCTCCTCCTCCCCCCAGCCACGCCCTGTCTGAACCCACCTGGGCCCAGGGAGCCACTACTCCTTCATCCATACTTGCCCATTGTCTCCACACCTTCTGAGACTCCCTGTAGCGGACTGCCAAAGCTGCCCTGCTGCTGGGCCTCCTCTTGCTGAGTCTTCCTGCACCTGATCCCACCCTGCTCTGCCCAGGTGAGTCTTGCTGATGGGCACAGGGCAAGCCCTGCCCAGCCAGGCAGATCGTTGCCAGGCAGCCCACCATTGTGACACCAACCATTGCACTATAGTGGCTTTACTCTGTGAAGCAGCCACCGAACCAGTCCCAGCTTTAATACCCCTCTCCCATTTTACTAGTGGAGGCAAAACAGAAGATGCTAAATGTATCCTGCGTTTGTCACTAAAATCAGGAGTGAAATTTGTCTCGGAGCTAATGCAAACACAGCACCTGCCTTTGACTTGCAAATAAGTGTGATCTTCTGCTCCCCTAGCAAAAGCTGCATGTTTGCTGTAGTGGAGAAGTACACAAGCAGCAGGTCTGAGAGTAATATCATTGGATCTACGAGAAGAAGCTTGTTGAGCAAACTGTTGTTCAGTTAAGCCAATACATACGTGCCTCCTTTATCCAGGGCACTGTCGGGGTTATCCAGGGCTCAAACTGCATATTGTTTGTAAGCAATGGAATAGGGGAGAAAGGGGACAGTATCGTCCTCACGGGTCCCAGCAACGCTTCTCCCCTGGCCGCCCACTGGTTCTCCCTGAGGTGTTTATAAATCCATCTGGGTCAGCAGGGCTGATTTACACACAGAAAACTACGCATCCTCCACGGATGCTATTTTTAGGAGGTGGGAGACGCTACATGGTTTGTTACTTCAAGTCTGCCAGACAGAATCATTTTGCTTCCCTGCCCGACTCCCAGACCTGAGCACATTTGTGCCCATTTGTGTTATGTATTTTCTCACAGTTGTCTGGAAATTGTAATCTGAGCCAGTCAGTTCTGAGCATTTGCCAGCATGATGAAAGCCACGGGCTGATGAATGCAAAAGCAACACATACATGAGAGCGTACCTGACCTTCAAAAAGTGTGTGACCTGCCTGTGACGATGATGTTGCTGGGGCATGTGTAATCCAAAAGAAGGCAGTAATTATAGCATATATCAATCGTGGCTACCCAGCCAGCCACCAGGCATCATGTCATCATGGTGAGCAAGGTATCAAAAGATCTTGTTTCGCTTGGGATGTCTGGTTCCTTTTCAGCTGATAATTTCTTTGCAGGATTTTTACTAGTTTTGCATCTGTGCAGGGTATTCCTGGCAATTTTAGTCCCCACCCCACCCCACCCCACCCCAATCCATTCTGCAATCCCAGCCCAATTGCATATTTTTTTTTGGTCTTGATCTTACGAAGAATCTTTGCCGCTCGATTCAAATGTTATCCTTTCTTGTGATCTGCTTCCTGACTGACTGAAATTTAATCCACTCTGGGTCCCAGTGAGAAAGGCAAACTATACGTGAAGATAACAATACATTTATTTTATTTTAAAGATGTATTAGCCGCCTTTCATCCTTAGGAGCTCAGGGCAGCTTGTGTGTGTGTATGTGTGCTAGATGCCCTAGAGTTGCAGCTGACTTATTGTTGGATAACCCTGCAACCCTGCATGCAAGAGGATCTGGGAGGGAAAGGGTTACGGGTGCTGGCCTCCAGGTGGGCCCTGGGGATCCCCTGGAATTGCAGCTCATCTCCAGACTACAGAGATCAGTTCCCCCGGAGAAAATGGGTGCTCTGGAGGGTTCGCTCTGTGGCCTTGTACCCCACTGAAGTCCCTGTCCTCCCCAGGTTCCACCCCCAAAACTCCAGGAGTTTCCCAACCTGGATCTAGCCCCCTCCCTTTCCTATCATTGGCCAGAGGGGACCTGGCAGCCCTAGAAAGGGTTATGAGAATTCTCTCACTGGGGTACACTTGGCAGTTGGCCCCACCCTCTCTGGCCCTTGATTGCCTTCTGCGTTGAGATGTGAAGGACCGGAAAAAACCCGGGAAACATTGGGAAAACAACGTTTTTTCCTGAAGCCTTTTTTGTCCCCCCCCCCAAATCGGAAAAAATCGGAAAAAGAAAAGAAAAGAAAAAAAATGATTATGGAACGTTTTATTTTAACATGATGAATAAAATACTTTAAGACAAGGTGTTTAAATATTTTCCAAATAATTTCTAAAAAATACGTATCAGATTGATCTAATTTCTGTGCACTGAGGACAAGCAAGTCCTAGGTTACAAACTGAACTCTCCAATGCAAGAACAAGATGCATTTCTTCCTTTAGGAGGTGCTATTGTCACAAGAAAAGAAAAAGGTTTCAGGTTTTGTTTTTGCATGTGGGTGGGTATTCTGTTTGTAATAATTGTTTGGATAGACTATATTTTTAATAGGCTAGTTGTGATAATTTCATGTCAAGTAAAAATGTCCATAGTCATATTTTATGTTCCTAAAGTAACAGAATGACTTTCAATCTGGAAAAGAAAAAAGAAGTGCTAATGTAGCATTTTTTCATTTTTTTGGACGTTTCCCCCCGAAAAAAATGGAAAAAAACGGTTTTTTTCCCGAGCTTCAACATTTCCGGAAATTTTACATCTCTACTCTTGTGTCATCTTATATAGGACCTCTCTTCTTCTCTCTCTCTTACCTGGGCTTGGAGCTGTTGCAGGTTAACCTTATTTGAAGTTAATCTGCTCACAATAAATTAAATGGACCTACATGAATATGTCCTGTAAGACGTACTTCTATTTTTGTAAGTAAAAAAATTATTTCTCTTGTTGCCATTGGAGTCAGACCATCTCTGTAATTTGTTAGAACAACATTTCTCCCTTAAATGGGAAAAGGGGAGGATTGGGGATACTTTGAAAAGCTTCTGTGCTTCCAAGGCAACTGGTTTTTTTTAACATTTAACCCAATACTTATAAGGACCCCAGAAAGGGGCTTTCAATGCCAGAGAGGTTCAGAGGCAGTTCGCCAGTCCAAAGTAGCTCACAGCATAGATTAAACACATAAAATAAAATACATCAAAAACCTAAAGACTACATTGAAAATCACAATTCAGGACTGCTAATAAACTTAACCAAACACAGTCCTAAATAAAACTGTCATTAACATCCTGAAACCATTATTAATATCAATATTATTCTTGAGGTTAATAGTAATAACATGAACAGCCAGCCTCTAGAACAAAGTTGGGAGTCCAGTGGCAACTTTAAGACCAACGAAGTTTAATTCTGGGTAGAAGCTTTCATGTGCATGTGCACAAAATACCCAGAACCGATGCTCCCTCTAAGCTGTGGAGTCTTGTGAGCAAAAATTCCACTTTGTGAGCTTCTGGCATTAAAGCTGTGAGCGAGCGATTTGGCTGCTGCATCAATTAGTTCGCTCTGGAGCCCACCTTCCTGAGCGAAGGCAAAAATGTGTGAGCCAGAGGCTAAAAAACTGTGAGCTAGCTCACACTATGGAGCTGCGGTGGCTCAAGTGGTTAAGACACTGAACTGCAGGCTGTTGAAGATCAGTAGTTCAGCAGTTCGAGACTCGGATGCTGCATGATGGAGTGAGCTCCCATCTCTAGTTCCAGCTCCTGCCAACCTAGCAGTTCGAAAGCAAGAAATTGCAAGTAGATAAATAGGTACCACTTCGGTGGGAAGGGAACAGCGTTCCGTGCGCCTTGGTGTTTAGTCATGCCGGCCACATGACCACGGAAACGTCTTCGGACAGCGCTGGCTCTTCGGCTTTGAAACGGAGATGAGCACCGCAACCCTAGAGTCGGATTCGACTGGCTTTCGAGCAAGGGAACCTTTTAGCTCACACTAACTCAGCTTAGAGGGAACAAACTAACCTTTGTTGGTCTTAAAGGTGCTGCTGGACTCCGACTTTGCCCTTCAGACCAACACAAGGACCCACCTGAATCCAGCCTGGAGAAAAGCAACATTTCCATGAAGATACTGACTACTGGGTTGTTTCGAAACAAGACACACACCCCTTTGCCATCAATCACACTGCCCCCAAACACTAGCTATTTTCCTTCGCCCCCCCCCTTTCCCCCAAGCAGCAAGTAAATCACTCTCCGGAATGAGTGTCAGGGTTCCTCCGGCACTGTCTCTCCCTTTGGGATGCGCTGACCCACGACGGTGCCCCGAATGCTTTGACAAGCTCCGGAGCAGCCGCAGCGGGAGAGGGGAAACCGTGAAAAGCCCGAGTTGTGAAGCTCTTTTTCAAGAGGGCCCGGCCCCCCCTTCTCGGAGTAATTAATTCTTTGACTGCTGGGGGGGGGGAATTGGCCGAGTGAAAACATACTCAGAGGAGTAACAATTATGCTAATAGGCCAGAAGCCGGGCAGACAAAGAAAGCAGACACCAGGCTGGACCAAGTTGGCGTCTCTGTGCATTCAAGCAGCAGGGGCCTGGACGGACTGCCGCGGCGCATAAAAACAGCCTCTTTGCTCAGGGGACGTTTGCCAAGCAAAGGCGTTCCTGCACCCCGAGAGAACACGGGCACATACCGAGCAACCTGCTCCGTCGGAGCAAAGGGCCATCTAGTCTGGCATGCTTTTTCCCACAGTGGCCAACCAGGTGCACCTCCGGGATGCACAGAAACAGGCCATTAAGGCCATAGCTGCCGCTGGCTGCCGGCCACTGGTATACTGCCTCTGAACATGGAGGTTTCTGTCCGTCATCGTAGCACACAGCTGTTGATAAACAACTTTGGGGAGGGCATTTAAAGACACTGTATCTGATCGTAAAGTGTCTGGCCATCATATGGTGGGAAGGGCCGTCAAGTCACATGGACACATGAAAGTGCCATATACTGGATCAGACCATGGGTCCATCGAGATCAGTACTGCCTACTCAGACTGGCAGCAGCTCTCCAGGGTCTCAGGTGGAGTCTTTTACATCACCTGCTATGTGGTCGTTTCGACTGGGGATCCCAGGGATTGAACCTGGGACCTTCTGCACACCAAGCAGAGGCTCTACCACTGAGCCATGGCCCCTCTGACTTATGGCAAACCCTCATAGGGTTTCAAGACAAGAGATGAACCAAGGTGGTGTGTCATTGCCTGCCTCTCCATCACAACCCTGGATTTCCTACATGGTCTCCCAACCAAGTAATAACCAAGGTCGACCCTGCTTAGCTTCCAAGATCTGACAAGACTGGCTACCCATAGCCACTGCCTCCATGGAGCACACCCTGCAGTCATGTACAGATGCAGGGGATGGGTGGGTGGAACAGCAGGTTTGGGCTCACTCTCCTTCCCAACACATTCAGGGAATGCATGGAGCTGTTGACTATACTGGGCTTCTATGTCCAGTGTACACTTGATTTTTGCTTCTAAGCATGTCAAGACATTGTCCTGTTATAGACTATTTATTATTTAACAGGGGATTGGATAGATTCATGGAGGACAAGCAGAGGTCATTTCGGGGGGGATCGCGGGGGATCGCAGTTCCTCCGGGTGAGGTAAGGGGGTCGGGGCACATGACGAAGCCCTGCCCCCTGCT
This sequence comes from Gekko japonicus, assembly GCF_001447785.1. Lineage (NCBI taxonomy): Eukaryota > Metazoa > Chordata > Lepidosauria > Squamata > Gekkonidae > Gekko > Gekko japonicus. Next base: position 38,647 of record NW_015171011.1, on the reverse strand, counting down.
TCCGGCCGCCCTGCTTCCGGCCCTCATTCAGCTAGGAGGAGGCAGGAGAAGAGGGAGGGTAAGTTGCTTCTTCCCTGCCTCTCCCCACCCCTGCCTGCCTGGGGCCAGGGAGGGCCTTTGCGGGGCTTCCTTGCACTCCCGCCGGCCTTGCAGGTCCACCGGCGGGCCCCTCATGGGGCTCAGC
>NW_015171011.1:33267-38113 GCF_001447785.1 Gekko japonicus | reverse complement strand
TACCACTGTGTGAGACAGGATGCTGGACTAGATGGACCCTCACTGGTCAAATCCAGCAGGGCTCTTCTGAAGGCCTCGGCTTTCTCTGCCCCGTTGTTGGCCCTCCAGAGGAACTGGTTGGACACTGTGTGAGACAGGATGCTGGACTCGATGGACCAGTGGCCTGATTCGGCAGGGCTCTTCTGATGTTCTTACATCTATGCATGTACGGCTGACTATGTCATTTACACCCATATTCACCCCCAGTTTTATTTTTAAAAGTAAAGACACATTGTCTTTTTTTCTTTGAAAACAGCTGTGTGTGCATTGACTGTAACGTGAGAACAGGCTTAAGCGTGATTGACTGATAGGATCAATTCCTCTCCCATGTGAAGGGGGGCGGGGGGGGGCTTCCTCCAGAGAAGTTGGTAGCTCTGAGCAAGTGAAAGAGAATAAGCTGATTTTAATTGCGTCAAGGGAACAGAGGCACCGAGCGAGCACAGCACAAAAAGCATGAGCTGCAAACCAGCAAGTGAAGAGCATCTGAAGTGGCCATTTCACTTTTCATATCCATTTTCCTTTGCCTCGTTTTCTTTTGTTTGACATCAGGCATGAAAAAAACCTGTTAACTTTAATGGGGAAAATTTGACGTGGGGAAAACAAAACATCTGTTATGAGGCCCAAGAAAAGATTTGTGGGTTAAGAACAACACTGGCCCCACTGATGGACCTCCTGAGGGCACCTGGTGTTTTTGGCCACTGTGTGACAGAATGTTGGACTGGATAGGCCATTGGCATGATCCAACACTGGCTTCTCTTATGTTCTTATGTAACATCAGAAGAGCCCTGCTGGATCAGACCACTGGTCTACCTAGTCCAGCAGCCTGCCTCACACAGTGACCAACCAGTTCCTCTAGGGGGCTAACAACAGGGCATAGAGGCCGAGGCCTTCCCCAAATTTTGTTTCCTGGAACTGGGATTCAGAGGTTGACTCACCATGGCTCATAGCCACTGATAGACCTCTCCTCCATGAACCTGCTTAATCCCCTTTTAAAGCTGTCTGTGCCTGTGGCCATCACTATCCCTACTACTACATCTCCCAAGGGAGAGACTGAACCCAAACCTGTTGGAAATATGAGTGTGGTGCAAGGTCTAATTCAGTCATTGTAAGGTTAATCTGCTTTACCTTGTCTGCTATTGTTTAGACTGCCCTGGAAGGGAAACCCTGCTCAGAGCCAATGAAAACAAAGCCCGTGAAATCTAAGTCTGTTTACTCACTATCATTGGTTAATGCATTCAGGTGACTTCCTTCTAGGGGTAAAGAAGAAGAATCTCCATTGCAGTTGCTGTTGAGAGACCGTGTGGTCGGTCTGTTTCTGTAGCTGTAGAGAAGTAGCCTCGGGTCTTTGTTATTTTGTAGCTTTTCCTGTGTACCCTTCCCTTAGAAATAAAGATTTTTACACAGAAAGAAATGCTTCCTCCCCAGTGAAGCAAAGATCCATTGCGAACTCTCAATATCTAAGTATTTTTTTGCCAATTTTTCCAACAAAACTCAGATTTTTGAAGCGAACCAGACAACATTTAAAATTCACTTTCATCCCTAGCAGCAGGGCTATTTTTGGGCTGGAACACACAGGAACGGAGTTCCGGCTGGCTCCCAGGTTGGCCACGCCCAGCAGGATCTCATTAGCATAATAGGCCACACCCAACAGCAGACACTCATTAGGATTGGTTACATTAGGGGTGTGAGGTCTAACATGCAAAGGAGTTCCTGCTACAAAAAAAAGGCCCTGGGTTTTGACAACAAACAAGGTAAACAGAATAACAAGCAAAAAGTGGGTGTGGCTGGATGAGCACACTTCTGGTAACATGTGGGTGTGGCCTAATGTGCTAAGGAGCTGTGCTGTCAGGGGTGTGGCCCAATATGCTAATGAGTTCCTGCTGTTGGGTGTGGCCTATTATGCTAATGAGTTCCTGCTGGGCTTTTTCTACAAAATAGTCCTGCCTAGCAGGAAGTCTCCGGAGCTTCAGCTGAACCCCTGCCGACCAGTTACTGTTCGCTGGAGAAGCCTTATTGGTGGTGGTGGAAAGTGCCCATCGAGTTGTAGCTGACGTATGGTGACCCCGTAGGGTTTTCAAGGCAAGTGTCCCCTTACTGGAGACCTTTAAAATATCAGCTGTTCTTAACGTGCTGTCCATCTTCACATTCAAGCACCAGCAGGGAAAGTAAGAGGCATTTGAAGAGAATATCTCTTAACTGGTCACATGGTTTAAGATCAGAAATTAGATCGGTTTCTGATTAACTGAGGGAAGGCAGGGAGGGGGATGGCCCAGCTTAGCCCAATCTTATCAGATCTCGGAAGCTAAGCAGGGTCAACCCGGGGCAACTATTTGGATGAGAGACCTCCGAGGAATACCAGGGGCGTGACACCAAGGCGGGCAATGGCAAACCACCTCTGAACATCCCTTGCCTTGAAAACCCTACGGGGTTCCCATAAATTGGCTGCAACCCGATGGCGCTTTATACAATAAACACCCACGGGGATGAGGAAGGGGGCAGACATTCTCTCGCTTTTCTGCTAACGCCCAAACCCATGTTCAGTGGCCTTCTTCTAGTTCAGGGCCCTTAAAGAACACAGCCAGGATGGCTCCAGACATGAGGACTAGAAACTTTTGAGAAGGTGTATTTTAACACACGAGGAAAGGGGGAAGAGAAGTGCTCCTTTGTACGTTTCATCCCCCCCCCCCAATGACAGCGAATGGTTAGCCCTGGGAAGGGATTAGCCAATTAGAATTTAGAGCCCCCTGGCTTTTAACCCCCCAATGTCAGGCTCGCATTCCTACGGGAGGCTTTGAAGTTTCATGGGCTAAGCCCTTCCGCTTCTAAAGAGTCCCGGTTTTCAAAGGCACTGGAATGTGTCGAACAAGCAGCCGGGTGACAGAAGGGGAGAGAAGAAAGGGAAAGGAATCAATGGACGATCACAGGGCTGGGGGAGGATTTCGAGTTCCTCATCCATGTTATTTTGATCTGAAGCCTTACATACACACACACACACCGCTTCACCCTTGTAGGAGCTGAACCTGTGATTCTTCACACCTTTGCACCATTTTCTGTTCCCTGGTGCTTAGTGTTTTTTCCTGTAAAATTTATCAATTTTTCAGATGTTATTTGTGCATCCTTAAATCAGGTTGTCAGCAGTGTTCCCTCTAAGCAGAGTTAGTATGAGCTAGCTCACAGTTATTTAGTCTCCGGCTCACACATTTTTGCCTTAGCTCGGGCTCCAGAGCAAACTAATTTATGCAGCAGCCAAATTGCTGGCTCACAATTTTAGTAGCAGTAGCTCACAAAGTAGAATTTTTGCTCACAAGACTCCACAGCTTAGAGGGATCATTGGTTGTCAGCATCCTAAAATTATAGCTGATCTCCAGTTTACATAGATTGATTATTTCTTTATTATTGATCCCAAACACTTATCCCACTTCTCCTGGAGAAAATGGCTGCTCTAGAGAGGGTTTTTTTTTCAAGTTTTATTATTATGGTCTTAAGACCAACATACAGAATAAGCTTAATATGTGAGGGAGAGAAGAAGGAAAAAAACAGTCAAAATATACAAAAAATAGAAATCTGAATTTAAAAACTTTTAAAATGCGATTCCCGCAATCTAAGAATTAATGCACAAAACTTAGTGACTGAGTGTAATCTCTACGTTTTTATCTGATAGGAGCCAGTGAAGCCTTGCTTTGTTTGCGTTAATGTGCCCAGGTGTCCCATCGACTGATGGGGTAATAATTTTAAGATGAGCCTCCCTGTAAAATGGACAGCTGAAGAACATATGCTCTACCGATTCAACCTCTCTTAAAAGGCATGGGCATAGCCTTTCAGAGTAGGGTCTTTTGTTGTATCTGCCTTGAGTAACCACAGATGGAAGGGGAGAACATCTAGCTAGGGCAAATGCCCTTCTAGAATTCTTTCCCTCCACTGAAGTCAAATATATTTGCTCTAGACAACGGACTGTATGTCAGAGATGGCGAACCTTTTAGAGACCGAGTGCCCAAGCTGCGACCCAAAACCCACTTATTTACCGCAAAGTGCCAGCACGGCAATTTAACCTGAATACTGAGGTTTTACTTTAGAAAAAAAACAGCCCATGCATTAACTTAGGATGATCCAAACAAAGTAAGGAAAGCAATCCCAAATGCTTTCATTTACTTAAAATTATCTGGCAGAGAATTCGACACTTTAATGATGGTTTTTTCGATGGCACTCGTGCCCACAGAGAGGGCTCTGAGTGCCACCTCTGGCACCTGTGCCATAGGTTCGCCACCACTGCTGTATGTCATTATACCCTATGAAGGTCCATTCCTTCCCTTAACCCCATCCTCCCTGCCTTGACCTTCAAATTCCCAGGTACATCCGAACCAGAAATTGGCAACCCTAATCATTACATCTGCATTATTTCCAAGGGTAGCCATGTTACTCTGCAGTAGATGAATAATAGAATCATAGAGTTGGAAGGGACCTCCAGGGTCATCTAGTCCAACCCCCTGCACAATGCAGGAAATTCACAACTACCTCTCTCCCCACACCTGCAGTGACTCCTGTTCCATGCCCAGCAGATGACAAAAAAAAACTCCAGTATTCCCGGCCAAACTGACCTGGAGAAAAATTGCTTCCTGACCCCAAAGTGGCGATCAGTATTTCCCTGGACATGTAAGAAAGGGCCACGAGAACTAAGCACTGAGGCAACCCTTCCTGCCCTCCTAGGGTTGCCAAGTCAAAAAATGTACTTACCGGGGGACTCCCGGTCCGCAGCTGGAGCGCGCCCCCCCCCCCGCACGCACGTCACCCGGAAGTGACGTTATGACGG
>NW_015171011.1:31391-33155 GCF_001447785.1 Gekko japonicus | reverse complement strand
CTCCAGTGGGACGCCGCCCCCCCCCCCGCACGCACGTCACCAGGAAGTGACGTTATGACGGCAGGCACGCTGGGGGCAGGGCTACGACCATCTGAGGGAAAACCATAGAGCTTTCCCTCGGATGACCGGGGCCCCACCCCCAGCATGCCTGGCGTCATAACGTCACTTCCTGGTGACGCGCACGCTGGGGTGGGGTTCCCCCCGGGGCCCGATCCTCCGGCAGCGGGGAATGGGCCTCTGGGTCGGGGGTTTCCCCGCCCCCCGGGGGGACTTTGGAAGCCTATGCCCTCCCCTTCTCGTGATCTGCCCAAGTTCACAGAATCAGCACTGCTGTCAGATGGCCATCGAGCTTCTGCTTCAAAACCTCCAGAGAAGGAGAGCCCACCACCTCCCGAGGAGGAAGCCTGTTCCATTGAGGAACCACTCTGTCAGGAAGTTCTCCCTAACGTTTAGCCGAAACCTCTTCTGATTTAATTTCAACCCACTGGTTCTGGTCCAACCTTCTGGGGCAAGAGAAAACAGCTCCGCACGGCCCTTCAAGGACTTGGAGATGGTTATCATATCACCCCTCAGTCGCCTCCTCTCCAGGCTGAACATACCCAGCTCCTTTCAACCTTTCCTCCTAGGTCCCCAGACCCCTGACCATCTTCGTTGCCCTCCTCTGGACACGTTCCAGCTTGTCTAGATCCTTCTCAAATTGATCCGAATCCAGTAGCACTTTAGAGAACAACAAGATTTTCACGGTGTGAACTTTTGAGACTCAAAGCTCCCTTCGTCTGATAATACCAGGAACAGAGATCCTGATTCTTTTTGTCCCAGTCAGAAGGCAGGGAGAGCGTTCCAAGATGTAATCAGCTCGATTAAAGCTGGAGAGAAATGCTTAGGGGCAGAAAACTGGCACCTGTAGTGCGATAAGCATCATACATCGCTGGTATTACAGAGTTGCCGTCGCAAAATTACAAAACTGGGTCTAAACACTGAACCGTGCGAGCCACCCAATAAAAAATGAACAAAACAGAGTAAGTGAATACTGTAATGGATAGAAACAGAACAAGGAAGGTTTGATCTTCTCTTTACAAGACAGAGAGTGCAGAACTGTGTCGTGGTTCTGGGGGAGAGCCACACAGAGTACAGGAACCCTACCTCTCCGGGCCGCAGTAAACATGGTGTGGGAGGGACTTGTGTTCTGATTCAAGGGGTGGAGCCTGGGGAGGATGGGGCCTGGGGAGCAGAGGAACCTCAGCATGGTATAATGCCGTAGAGTCTAGCCTCCAAAGTAGCTATTTCCTCCTGGGAAACTAGGGTTGCTAACTCCAGGTGGGGAAATACCTGGAGATTTTGGGGGTGGAGCTTGAGGAGGGCGGGGTTTGAAGAGGGGAGGGATTTCAGTGGGGTACAATGTCATAGAGCCCAACTTCCAAAGCAGCCATTTTTCCAGGGGCACTGACTTCTGTTGTAATCCCGATTCTCCAGCCACCACCTGGAGGTTAGTACAAAAACTGAGGGTCACAGTGCTAGGAAGATACAGAAAAAATATATAACACTGTGTGTAATAAATGTATACTTAAGGTCAATCTATTTTGTGCTTTTTCTTTGTCTTTTAAAAAATTTCTATACTAGCAAAACTGAGCACAGTTCAAAGAGTCAGAGCCCCAGTTCCCGACCCAAGCCACTGTAAAAAGGTAAAGGTAAAGGTTCCCTTGCTCGAAAGCCAGTCAAGTCCGACTCTAGGGTTGCGGTGCTCATCTCCGTTTCAAAGCCGAA
>NW_015171011.1:1014-31300 GCF_001447785.1 Gekko japonicus | reverse complement strand
GGTATTTTTATTTTATTTTTCATAAGACTAATAACTACAAAGAAATATGGGGAGAGGGACTATAACTATGGATAAAGGAAAGAAACCCACACTAACTAAAAACCCAAGAGAGGGAGATCATGTCCATGTTAAACTAAATGTTAGTAATTAAAGTGTTAGTATCACAATATACTTGTAAAGTTCTTGTTTTTCACAGCTTCTATATTAATATGTTAGTTGTTATGAGACAATCCTTCCTGTAGCTTTTCAGGCCCTGACATCATCGTTGTTTCTGATGTTGGGGGCAATGCTCTAGGTTTTGGGCAAAACTCTGTGGTTTTTTGGGGCCTCAAAACCATAGAGTTTTGCCCAAAACCTAGAGTGTCACCCCAATGTCAGAAACACGATGATGTCATTCCTGGGAGATGTCATTGTGCCACTGCCAGCGGTGCCAAGAGGGGGTTTCTCAGGGGTGGGGCTTTCCTTGCCGACCAGCTGGGCTGTGGCGGATTGGGGGCCCTAAGATTGGGGGATCCCCTGGCCCCACCAGGGGAATGGCAACCCTATCCCCAGAGTAGGGGCTTTGGTACAGCCCCAAGAAATCCCACTGGAGGAGAACCGATCTGAACGCTAGGGCTACCAACTGACAGTTGGCACCTGGGGGTCTCCTGCTATTGCAACTGATCTCCAGACGACCAAGATCTGCTCCCCTGGAGAAAATGGCTGCTTCGGAGGGTGGACTCTATGGCGCTGTACCCTGCCGAAGTCCCTCCTCTCCCCAACCCCCACCCTCTCCAGGCTCCACCCGTCAAATCTCCAGGTATCCCCCAACCCGGAGTTGATAGCCTTACTGCACGCCAAAGACAATTCAGCCCATCTCTCTGCGATTGGTTTTGCCGCTCTTTGTTAAGAAGCAATTAGAAAGCCTCTTCTAGACTCATCACTTCTTAGTTAATATGTTTTCTTCAAGGAAGTACAGGAATGCATGGCTGTAATTGTCAGTGTTTGCGCTTTCGTGACGACTTGTTCGTGATATTTTATTAGCCAGCTCTATTACTTTTTTCACCCCATAAGCGATGACGGTTATGGTGAGTTACCGTGGAGAATCAGACAGAGCCGTGCGATCAATCACGGAAGATTTCCGATCGTTGCTGTTTAATGGCTAATTCTTCAACGCCACTAAAACTGCGAGCTCGCACAATTAGTCTCTTTCTAAACGAAAGCCATGAACGCCGGGCAGCCGGGCAGCGCAATTAAAGGGAAGATGCAGGGAGGACTTTATGGGCACTGAATGGATTGGGGATAATTGCATGATCAGGAGTTCCTTTTAGCGAGAAGGGGGGGGGGAAATCACATTTATCAATGTCCCCAAGGTGCAAATGCAGCAGGGCTCTAGCTAACTCCTCATACCTTCTGGACACTGCAAACTTCAGTCCTACTTGTGGTTAAGAGCACCTACGGAACTCACAGAACCTTCACATGATGTTGGGTTTTGGTGGTACTCTCTTTCCAGAAGAGTGGGATGTTGACTCCCCCAGTAGGGCATGTCCCAAGCGCTTCCTGGCTCTTGGCCAGGACAGGGGGAGGAGGGGATCCATTCACAGTCATCTGCTTCCAGGGGGAAAAGTTGTATTATACTTTTGCAGATAAATACCTCCCCTAAGCTGAAGACCAGAAGGTCTGTAGTTCGGCAGTTCGAAACCCGAGTGCCACGTGACGGGGTGAGCTCCCGTCTCTGGTCCCAGCTCCTGCCAGCCTAGCAGTTCGAAAGCAAGAAATTGCAAGTAGATAAAAGGGTACCACTTGGTGGGAAAGTAACCGTGTTCCGTGCACCTTGGCGTCTAGTCATGCCGGCCACATGACCACGGAAACGTCTTCGGACAGCGCTGGCTCTTTGGCTTGGAAATGGAGATGAGCACCGCCCCCTTAGAGTCGGATGCGACTAGCCTCTCATATAGGAGGCAATTGGCTGCTCTGCCAAAGTTAGTATGTCTCTCTCTGTCTTGATCTCTCGCTCTCTTCCCTGCCTGGTTCCTCCAGCTGCTGAAATTCATCCCTCCCCCTCCTGTCTCCATGAAAGCAGCTGCCTCATTTCATAAATGGTCGGCAGGCGGCCACTGGCTTCTACCCCTCCCGGAGCTGAGTCAGCTTGAGTGTTGGCCAGATCTCTGGAGGTGGAGGCCAACACTAATCACTTGCCGCCCTTCAGTTCCCTGGCAGTCTCCAAGAAGCAGAGGAAGACATGGCGTCCCAGCCCCTGGCCCCGCCCTTGGCTTTGCCCCACAGACAATATATCCCTGCTGATAAAGTATTAGCAATGATTACGGTGAAAATGATGCAACACCCCAGGCAACTACAGCCCTGAAACAGGGAATTCGCCAAGTTGTAATGGAGTTGTCCTAAAAGTCAGCTGTTGGGATGCAAAAGACATTCATCAATTTTATTATTTAAAAAAGCAGCAGCACACCAAGAACTGCCGGGGAGAGATCATGTGGCTCAGTGGTAGAACATCTTCTTGGTGTGCGGAAGATCTCAGGTTCAGGTCCAGGTACCGCCAGTTAAAGGATTTGGCAGCAGGTGCTAGGCTGGGCCTCCATGTGAGACCCTGGAGAGCCACTGCCAGTCTGAGTAGAGTCTACTTAGTAGACAATACCAACCTTTGAATCATAGAGTCATAGAGTTGGAAGGGGCATCCTGGGGCATCTAGTCCAACCCCCTGCACAAGGCGGGGAATTCACAAATACCTCCCCCCCCCGCATTGTCAGTGACCCCTGTTCTATGCCCAGAAGATGACCAAAAAACCCCTCCAGGATCCCTGGCCAAACTGGCCTGGAGAAAAATCATTTCTGGACCCCAAATCGGCGATCGGCATTTCCCTGGGCATGTGAGAAAGGGCCACGAGAACTAAGCACTGAGGCAACCCTTCCTGCCCTCCCTCTCACAATCTGCCTAAGTTCACAGAATCCGCATTGCTGTCAGATGACCACTGAGCCTCTGCTTTGAAAACCTCCCAAGAAGGAGGTCCTTGATGGACCAAGGGTCTGATTCAGTAGAAGACCGCTTCATCCGTTCATGCGTTCCCTTTTATGAAACTGCAGAGCGGGCCCAGATTGGTTTGTTTCCCTCTCGCCCATGGACTCACTGCTGTCTGATGCGACAAGCAACAACTTTAAAGTCAATGAAGCGATGGTGAGGTATCCCATAATTCTCTTCTGCAGAATCACCCTAACAAATTCCTGGGACCTCCCCTCTTGGCTTGGATGCCAAGGTCCTTCATGCTTAGAGTGATGCTTTGACAATGGCCTTCTGAAAGGAAGTTCTGGAGGAGGAGGAGGAGGAGGAGGAGAAGCAGCAGCAGCTCGAAATGTTGATTTGGGGTGAAACCAGAAGGAATAGGGCATATAAAAAATCCTCTCTATTGCAGTGTGATTGTTGTTGCTACGCTGTTAAGTCGCAGCTGACTTATGGCGACCTCATAGAATTTTAAAGGCAAGAGATGAACAGAGGTGTTTTGAAGAGAAGAAGAGACTGGATTTATACCCTGCCCTTCACTACCCGAAGGAGTCTCAGAGTGGCTTACAATGTCCTTTCCATGCCCCACCCCACAACAGACACCCTGTCAGGTAGGTGGGGCTGAGAGAGCTCTTTCCAGAACTGCCCTTGAGAGAACAGCTCTGAAAGAACTTGTGACTGACCCAAGGTCACACCAGCATCAGGGTGAGGAGCAGGGAATCAAACCTGGTGCTGCCAGATTAGAGTCCACGCTTTTAACCATTATACCAAACTGCCATTGCCTGCCTCTGCATAGAGGCCTGGGTATTTCGTGGTTGTCTCCCATCCAAATACTAGCCAGGGCTTACCCTGCTTAGCTTCTGAGATCTGAGGAGACGGGGCTATCCTGGACTATCCTATCCTACTCTACACTGTCTTTATTTACTCTCCATCGGTTTCGAAAGCAGGGAGTTTTCCTCTTTCCATTCAAGAGGCACACCCTGATCAGTGCCCTATACAGAATTATGAGAAGCAGACCTCATTACAGGATGATCTTGCTTCATGTTGCACATTGTTTAAAAAAACAACACTTTATTGTCTGCAAACATGAATTAGGTCTCCAGTTTTACACGCAGAAAAGAAGTGTACTCAGATCTTCAGAAGTCTTTAAAGCTTGGTCCAGCCATGATGCTAGAAGTCAAGTGATTTTCAGTGCAATAAAAAAAAAGCCTTGTGAACGACATCCGTTCTGTGGTGAACTCATCTACTTGAAAAAAAAAAAAGACTGTGTGAATTGAACCACAAGAGGTGTTAGTGGCTTAGAGGCAGGTGACCACTTTCCAATAGGCTTCTGTCCCTTTAAGAGGTTTTACAGACAAAAGGCAGCTTCTCCCATCACCCAGTTGCCACAACAACACCAAGTAACACCTGTGGAATGTTGCCCGGTTTGGGAGTTCTTAAAGGGATAGGCAGCCCCTACTCCCTTGGAGTTGTGAAAAAATAACTGGCCAGGAAACTGTAGCCCTTATCAATGCTCATAATAGAACTCATGGGGGGGGGAATAATCAATACTACCAGGGTGTTTAATAGATTGAGAATCCCAAGGTATCTGGACTCCTACAGAAGCTCCTGCAAGCCTTGGCCGATATTTCAGATCTGCGAAAACCACAAAGCCTGTCCTAGCCAGGAAAAAAGCCTCCGCTAATCCAACACAATCAGTCCGAGGCCTTTTTAATGTGACCTTCCTGAACCTCTGGTATGTAAGCAACCTACGGAACAGCAAAGGGGAAGCCAGGAATTTATCTGTTGACCGATCAAACGAGGCCTTTGGAGCTGGCCACCGATAATGCTTCCCGCAAACAGGATGTGCCAGCCGTGTTATCCAGTCACGGCTCTCCGACTGACTAGACACCCTGACTAATACCTTCATGCGGAAAACGTGGAAACCCCCCCCCCCCAAGGCAGGAAAGCAGCCTTTAGAAAGGTATCAAAGTGCCACCCCTTGAAGCCTGAAGTTTCTGAGACCGGATCAGACGGTTGCCAGGGGGGAATAGACTACAATCTGCCCGGCGTGGAGCAAATTCCGAAAGGTAGTGTATACCTGGGAGCTTGACGGAGAGGCTTTGGCTACCGATGCCCTTGAAAGTCAGGGAGCAAGTGCAGATGTGCTGCCATACAAACTGTTAGTTAATGCCAAGCCGAGATGGGAATAAGTGCCTGTCAGAGACACTGAGCTAACTCCTCGGGTGAACTGGAGCGGAAGATTCTCAGAGTTCAGTGCCGTAAGCCCTGAAGAAGTCAATTTAAAAAGAAATCCCAGACTTGTCAGAGAAACCAAAAGGAACAAGGGAGATTTTGGAAGTGGAGTCCGGAGAGGGCAGGGTTTGGGCGGGAGAGAGACCTCAGCAGGGTATAATGCCAGAGACAACACCTTCCAAAGCCGCCGTTTTCTCCAGGGGAACTGATCTTGGTCAACTGGAATAACAGGAGAGCTCCAGGCAGTAGGGTTACCAATCTCCAGGTGGTGGCTGGAGATCTCCCGCTATTACAGCTGATCTCCAGGTTAGCTAAATGGTAGAACCTACAAAAACTCAATTAACTAGGATTTTACAAAAAGACAAGAAATTTGTTGGGTGATAGTGAGATATTGAAAAAATGGTATTTAGCAGAGATAAGATAGTCCAGCAGAGCCAGAGTAAAATAATTCAGACTGAGAGTCCATGTGTGATTAAAATATAAAGTTTTTACTAAATTCTAGCATGGGAAGGGTAACTGGGATGAAAATAACAACAGAGCATAATCGGCTACATCCTTACACTACAAAGACAAAAACTAGGATTATGGCTGCTCTTCTTCTTCTTCAGAACACCAAACAAAGACGGGAAGAGAAGCCATAAAATGGTAATATACCTTGACACTTTAGTCCCAATCAAATTCCTGGATCAGGGAGAAAATTCCCGGGCAAGCCACATCTAAAGAACATTGGTTACATGAGAAACATGTGACTTCCTGTGAGTAACATAAACAAACATTTAACCCCAGATATACTGAGTGTTTTCAACTTGCAATACCCAACAAAATTCAACAGGTAAACTCAAGGAACCAACAGGTAAGTATAGTATATCAATACCAACTTATCTGTTGGATTACTGCATCATATTTACATGAATGTACCTGTTGAATTAATGTTTTGTACTCATACTTACTTATTGGATTACTGAATATACCTATTGAATCTTTCTTTAATTATTTATATTGAGTTTGCCTGTGGTATTTATATATTATACTTACCTGTTGGTTCCTTGAGTTTACCTGTTGAATGTCTTCTCTTTTTGTAAAATCCTAGTTCATTGAGCTTTCGTAGGTTCCACCATTTAGCTTTTGCTACTGTAGCGTCTCTTTCCACCCAGTTTTCTCTTAGTTAACTTCACTGTGTGATCGCTTATACTGTTTCATTATGCCCCCAACCCCACCCTCATCAGCCTCTGCTCTCAAAATCTCCAGGTATTCCCCAACCCTAAGCTGGCAACACTACCAGGTGTCAACTGGAGGCTGAGAACCCTAAGGAACACAAATCTATTAGACTGGACTGCCATGCTATCATTCCATCACATTTTTATCCAAGGAGCTTTAAGGTCCCTTATCTACCTCTGTATTTACGTGTCCAGTGAACTGAAAATGAAAAGGGGGGGGGAGCCTTGTACAACAGTGAGGGAATATGGAACACCAGAGGGTCAAAGGCTCACCAGCTTCGAGTGAGCTTGCAGCTTGGTGCCTCACGTAGACCAAATTTATCTGCCAGATACAACCATTTAGGGCTCATCCTCGTGCCTTCGGAACCCTGCCCCTCCACCTGCAACCTACAGAGGGTTGCACTGCCCACACTTCACTCATGGTCATCAGTCATCATTCGTAGAAGACTAGAGAACTACTGCCCAAAATATGACCAGGAGTTAAGAACATAAGAGAAGCCATGTTGGATCAGGCCAATGGCCCATCCGGTCCAACACTCTGTGACCCACAGTGGCCAAAAGCCAGGGGCCATTAGGAGGTCCACCAGTGGGGCCAGAACTCCAGAAGCCCTCCCACTGTGGCCCCCCCAAACACCAAGAATGCCAAGCATCACTGTCCCGAACATAGCGTTCCAACTTTACCTTGTGGCTTATAGCCACTGATGGACCTCTGCTCCATATGTTATCCAGTCCCGTCTTGAAGATGTCTATAAGAACACAAGAGAAGCCATGTAGGGTCAGGCCAATGGCCCATCCAGTACAACACTCTGTGTCACACAGTGGCCAAAACCCAAGGGCCATCAGGAGGCCCACCAGCAGGGCCAGAACTCCAGAAACCCTCCCACTGTCGCCCCCCAAGCACTAAGAATACATAGCATCACTGCCCCAGACATAGGGACATAAGAGAAGCCATGTTGGATCAGACCAATGGCCCATCTAGTCCAACGTTCTGTGCCACATGGTGGCCAAAATCCAGGGACCATCAGGAGTTCTCATGCGGTCACATGTGGCCTTGGCCCCTCAGAGTCTCATGAAGCTCCTCGGTCATTGGGGACACTGAATGCCCAAGTGATCTGTTGATAAGAGCAGCTGCTTAGAGCAGCAAGGAGACCCCAGAAGTTTTTATAGACTCTAGAGTCTCTTTCCAGATCTCCCCTGGTTTAGGGGCACAAAGAAATGTCCTTGGCTGATCCTCCTAAAGTTCCATCCTCTACCTATAGCAGAGTAGGGGCTCACAGGCTGAATATCCTGCTGCAATCCCTAACAATGAGGTTCGGGACCCACCACGGGGCCAAAGCCAAACAGATGAACACCCCCTTTTTCAATCCCTAGCTGCCACATCCGGAATTATAATTTTAGAGGGTAGCCACGTTGGTGTATCGTAGAAGAGCCCAATTCAAGTCCACTTAGCACCTTGGAGACCAACAAAATTTCTGCGGTAACGGCTTTCGAGAGTCAACGCTCACTTCGTTAGATACTCTGAAAGCCTGCCGCCCCAAAATCTCGTTGCTCCTTTAAGGGTTCTAGGTAAAGGTAAAGGTTCCCTTGCTTGAAAGCCAGTCGAATCTGACTCTAGGGTTGCGGTGCTCATCTCCGTTTCAAAGCCGAAGAGCCAGCGCTGTCCGAAGACATTTCCGTGGTCATGTGGCCGGCATGACTAAACACCAAGGCGCACGGTACGCTGTTACCTTCCCACCAAAGTGGTACCTATTTATCTACTTGCAATTTCTTGCTTTTGAACTGCTAGGTTGGCAGGAGCTACTGGACTCCAATCCAACTCATCCAGAATTATGAGACCGAAGTGGTACCTATTTATCTACTTGCAATTTCTTGCTTTCGAAATGCTAGGTTGAGGTGCTACTAGACTCCAATCCAACTCATCCAGAATTATGAGACTTCTCGGTCCCGAACAGAGAAACCCACCCAAATCACCCACGAGCTGGACAAATCCACTGGTTCACGACACAATGCTCTCTCTAAGCTGTGGAGTCTTGTCTGCAAAAATTCCACTTTGTGAGCGACTGGCATTAAAGTTGTAAGCGAGCAATTTGGCTGCTGCATCAGTTAGTTGGCTCTGGAGCCCTCCTCCCTGAGCTAAAGCAAAAATCTGTGAGCCGGAGGCTAAAAAAGCTGTGAGCCAGCTCACACTAACTCAGCTTAGAGGGAACACTCTTCATGGCAGATATTGCTGGGCGAGCGGGGGGAGGTAAGAAGACGAGGAAGGAGCGAGACCGTTAGCATCCCGGCATTTCAAACTGGTCACTGCCTTCCTGGAAATTCCCCTCCGGTGAAACCAGCCCGATCGAAAATGGCTCGCTATGAAAAGAAAAGCATGTCTAATTGCACTGCTTGGGTCTGTGCCCACCCGTCCGAATATAAATCACCGTCCCTCTTTCCCATGTACCTGGCAAGCTTCCCCCCCTCTAGGGTGGCCAGTCCCCAGTTTGGGGGTGGGGGTCCCCCCTAGAGAATACCAGCGTCCTGCAATCCAAAAGGGAGGAGGAAAGAAGAAACAAGAAGACAGTCGAAAGAAGGCCGGCTCCTGCAAAGAATCCGGCAAGAGCGAAGGAGGGCAGAGGTTGTCTCCCACCACCCCCAAAAAATTCCAAAGCCGCCTCTAATCCTCTCACGCTCGGCATCTTAGCCCCCTCAAGATCTTATATTCTGTCTTGCAAAATTTGCAAGGCTTAATCCGGAGTCCCTTTAGTAACCCTACATTCTAAAGACCGCCTCCTCTCCTTTTGCCTTTGCTCTGTTCCCCCAGCGTTGTGCAGAGTGTCTCCGGCAGCACTTAATAAATCTCACTCCCTGCGATGGTTTTCATCTTCTGCAAGGGGGGGGGGGCAGAGGGAAAGCCAGGGGAGAGAAAGGACAGCAAGAGAGAGAGAGAGAGAGAGAGAGAGAGAGAGGAATCCATTCACTATCGGAGAACAGAATTTGGCTGCCAAGTCACAGCCAGGCAAAGGATTCTGGGCCAATCCCTCCAGCCCGCTGCTGAACTTATCACCACACAGACACAAAGCCGCTTCCTGTAGGGTCAGAAAGTCTCCCTTCTCCCCCTCCCAAAAGCAGCTGGATCTCTCTGGGACATTCAGCTCCCTTGTTGTCAACACTGAAAATGGAGTTGCCGGGTCCCTCCCGGCCACCAGTGGGGGATGGGGGGTAGGGTTGCCAGATCCAGATGGGGAAACCCCTGGAGATCTGGGGATGGGGCGTGAGGAAGACAGGGACTTCAGTGGGATACAAGGCCAGGGAGTCCACCCTCCAAAGCTTCCATTTTTTTCCAAGGGAACTGATCTTCATAGTCTGGAGATGAGCTGCAATGTCAGTTTCCCTAACTGAAAGGCCCATGGAAAGGCAAACCAACTAATCTTTTTCAAGGGTGTTCCAAAAAAACCCCCTCCCACCTCCTCTCTTTGGGGCACAGGGTTGCCAGCCTCCAGGTGGGGACTGGAGATTTGGAATTACAAGTGATCTCCAGATAACAGGGATCTGCTCCCCGGGAGAAAAGGGATGCATCGGACAGTGGGCTCAATGGCATTATATCCCAATAAGGTCCCTCCCCTTCCCAAACTCCACCTTTCCCAGGATCCACCCCCAAATCTCCAGATATTTCCCAGCCCGAAGCTGGAAACCCTATGTGGGACATCAGGGGTCATTTCCTGCAGGAGCGCACAGGAGTGGAGCTCCGGCAGTAAAGAGCCCAGGGGGTGGGCACATGCAACAAGCCCCACCCCCTGCGCCCAGCAGCCCTCAGTCAGCAAGAAGCAGCCAGGTAAGCTGCAGAGCCCCCCCCAGCCCCCCAATCCAAAACAATCCAGTGACACCTTTAAGGCCAAGTTTTATTCAGGTACCAGCTCTCCCTCCTCTGTGAGGACAGATCTGCACATCCCCCCCCCCCAATAGCTAGCAATCCAAAACAGTCCAGTGGAGCCTGATGTCTGGTGATGTCGGGGGTGTGGCATATGCAAATAAGGTATGCTAATGAGCTCCTGCACCTCTTTTTCTACGAAATGACCCCTGTGGGACATGATCCTGGATGTAGGATGAGGACAGTCCACCATTCATCCTCTCCGCCTCCAGGAAAAGATGGTGCAGACAGAGGTTGCTTTACCACAGAGAAGGATTCTACGAGGCCTTCTGTGTTTCCTCACAGGAAGGAGGCCCGGAAAGGACAGCTTCTTCTAAAGCTTCTTGATCAACCACTTCTATTCCAATGAACTGAGTCTTCTAGAGGTCTCCAGTTGGTACTTCCCAATAGGAACCCCCCCCCCTCAGTCTTCCTGCAGTGGATGCTTCTGCCTCTTTGTTGACCAGAGGAATCCAAGACACAGTGGGTTGCCTGGTTCCCCCTGACCACTGGCAGGGGATGGGGGGAGGTGAGGTTGCCAGATTCAAGTTGGGAAACTCCTGGAGATTTGGGGATGGAGCCTGGGGAGGACAGGGAACCTCAGTGGACTACAATCCCAGAGAGTCCACCCTCCCAAAGCATCCATTTTACCTAAGGGAGCAGATGTCTGCAGTCTGTAGATGAGTTGTAATATCAGGGGATCCCCAGGTCCCACCTGGAGGCTGGCACCCCTACCTGAGCAGCATCCCCTAGAGACATCCATGCCATATTCTGAAAGCAGACTAAAGGCAGTGGCTGATCTGGATTTGGAACCACACTTTTGCTACAGCTCTGGGGCCAGTCACGTTCTCGTGAAGACATGAAGCTGCCTTGTACTGAATCAGACCCTCAGTCCAATCAAGGTCAGGGTTGTCTACTCAGACTGGCAGCGGCTCTCCGGGATCTCAGGCTGAGGTCTTCCCCGTCACCTGTTACCTGGTCCTTTTAACGGGAAATGCCGGGGATGGAACCTGGGACCTTCTGCATGCCAAAGCAGTTGCTCTGCCAGTGAGCCACAGCCCCCCCCACCCCACTGACCAATGTATTTATTTTGCATTTATTTACATCCCGCTTTTCTTCCCAGTTTGGACTCACAGCGGCTTAGAACACTGTTCCCCTCTTTCTCCATTTTTCTCATGACACTTCAGTGAGGGTGGCCAGGCTGAGAGTGTGTGATGACCCCAAGGTCGCCCAGCAAACTCCCCTGTTAGAAATGGGGATTCGAACCCAAGTCTTCCAGGATCTTAGTCCAACACTATATCTGCTATACCACGCCGGCTCTCCACAGGGCTGTTGTGAGGATAAAACTGGGCAATGGAGTATTCGGTTTTGTCACGTGAGCCCTTTGAAGAAAGACGGGATTAATATTTACCGAGTTTAAAAAGCGCAGATTTCAGTGGCAAGGGTTAGGGGATTGTGGGTGTTTTGTGGGTGGGGGGTTTCCTTTGCCCTAGCAACAGGCATAAAAACACCACTAAAAAAACCTGGCAATAATTTCTGACCAAATCTGAAACAAGTTCTTGTAATGTCAGATGTGAACAATATTGTCAGTGAATCTAAATTCTCTCTCTCTCTCTTTCTCTCTCTCTCTGGGAATGTTTGTGCACATGCATACATAAATGTATATACATATTATATATACATGTGTGCGCGCACTCCCACCCATGCCTAGCTTGAAATACATTTGTAACATTACTCGACTACATTATTATCCACACAAGCACCAAAGGTACTATGCTTCTGGCTACCATACATTTCACTGGGGAGGGAAGGCAGCATGGTATAGCTGATCTCATCAGATCTCTGAAGCTAAGCCGGGTCTGTGCTTGGATGGGTGACCACCAAGGGAGGCTCTGCAGAGGAAGGCCATGGCCAACCACCTCTGCTTCTCCCTTGCCTTGGAAGCCCCTTGCTGGGGTTGCTGTAAGCAGGGTTGGTTCCTGTATGGGAGACCACCAAGGAAGGCTCTGCCGAGGAAGGCCATGGCCAACCACCTCTGCTTCTCCCTTGCCTTGGAAGCCCCTTGCTGGGGTTGCTGTAAGCAGGGTTGGTTCCTGTATGGGAGACCACCAAGGAAGGCTCTGCCGAGGAAGGCCATGGCCAACCACCTCTGCTTCTCCCTTGCCTTGGAAGCCCCTTGCTGGGGTTGCGATAAGTTGGTGGTGACTTGACATAATGTATATATACACACACATTTCATTGGGATGGGGCACATGATACAGCCACATGGCTTCAGCTCAGCATACCTGGGACAAGAAAGGGGGGTGAGGCTGTATGGTGATGTACACTGCCATGAGTTGCCCAGGAGAAAGGCAGGATCTAGATGCAATAAGTAAAATAAAACAAACGAGGCGGCAGAGTCAGTGAAAGCTGCATCTACACATCACTGGATAGCAGCACACTGCAGCAGTCATTTGCAGCTCCATTGTTCCATGCGGACATGCCAGCCCAACTGCCCACAATGGCCGAAAGTGCAACAACAATACAATAGCCATCAAAGTAGGGATGCAGCCATGGAGTACAGCCTGGGAACCAGCTGACAGACCTGAAATCCAAGAAGGAGGCGGAGGAGGAGATTGGATTTATTGGATTTATACCCCGTCCTTCACTACCCAAAGGTGTCTCAGAGCAGCTTACAGACTCCTTTCCCTTCCCCTCCCCACAAGAGACACCCTGTGAGATAGGCGGGGCTGAGAGAGCTCTTGACAGAAACTGCCCTTTCAAGGACAGCTCTGACAGGACTATGGCTTACCCAAGGTCATCCAGCAGCTGTGAGTGGAGGAGTGGGGAATCAAATTGAGTTCTCCCAGATTAGAGTCTGCGCACTTAACCGCTACACCAAACTGGCTAGTGTCTAGCCCCACTGAGCACCCAAGTGAGCTAGACAGGACTGGCCTGACCACAAGGTGTACTCTGACAACCACCTAGGTGCCCTCGATGAGTTGAAGCAGCTCCCCGGCAGCAATGGTGGGGGGAAAGTCATTCACCTTGAGTGCAACCCCCCCCAGCACCTTGGCACCACCCTGAGGCTGGAAACAGTAAAATCATTGGAACTCGAAGCATATAGAAGCAGAGGCAAGATGGCAGGCTCTTTCCCATACTGACAACTGGCTTGTTCCCTGATGTCCACCACATTCTCATCTGCTACGTATTAATTAAGAAAATTTCAAAGTCATTGAATCCGGTACATTTTCTCCAGTTACCACAATCAAGAATGAAGGGAACAGCTTGTCGAGTTGCCACCTTTTGGTTCCAAAATACCTGGAAATTGGGGGGGGGGGGGGAGCCTGGGAATTGTGGGGTTTGGGGGGGAGGTACCTCAGGAGGGTACAATGCCATGGACTCCCCCCTCCAAAGCAGCCATTTTCTCCAGGGGGACTGATTTCTGTTGCCTGGAGATCGGTTATAATTCCAGGAGGTCTCCAGGCTCCACCTGGAGACTGGCAACCCTAGGAACAGGAGAAACATTCCGGGATGGAGGGAGTCCATTTGCCAATCAAGCAATTCCTCTTGAGAGCCAAATGCTTCTCTTCCCCCCTCTTCCAGTTAAAAGAGAAGAGCCACACCTCAAATGGATACCGCACCAACCTCCTGGATTTTCCGACCCGGTGGTGAATAAGTACAAAAATAGGACACCTAATAACTGCGCTGATCTAAATCCACGAAGCCCATCATCCCATTTTCCACGGTGACCAGGGCGATGCTCTCGGGAAGAGTGCCGGGGGAGTGAACTATACCCATGGAGATGGGAAATTAAAGTCCAGGCGTCTTACAATGGCCCAAAGCTGGCTTTCAATAATGGAGAAGATTCTTTTTAATATATATATCTATATCTTTACTGTACGGCTTTCAACAGGCTTATTGTCAGGAGGGGGTTAAGCTCTCCGAGGAGTTCACACGGGGGCCACGGGCTTGGCGCTGAATACAGATGAAGCACTCACATTATTAAAAAGGGCTCGGGGTTCTCCCCCCTCCCCCCCCACCGCCTTCCCAGTTCATAATAAATTTGGGCTCAGCCCTTAAGAACACTCACATGAATCGGTTTAGGAAAGCCGAGGAGACAAATCCGTCGGCATTTACAGCTGAGGCGGGGAGGGGGGGGGGAGGAGAAGACCCATAAAACCGTGTGGGAAAAGAAAAATCACACACACAACTTTTCGAGGGGGGTGGAGGTGGAATCTCATATGCTTCATATTAAGTCACTAGATGGGTCCATGCCAACGCGCCGGGCAGATCGGCACATGGAGGTCGGGTGTGTGTGGAGGGGAGGAGAGACTCTGTAAGCCCTCGCTCATATAGGAACAGAGAAAAGAAACTACCCTCTAAAAAAAAGGAAAGTATCTAAGCAATAGATTTAAAACCCATGCAGACAAAAATGCATGCGTGCGCGTGCACATAAGGAACACTTCAGCATATGTTCTAAGCGCCTTATGCATCAGGGCTACAGCCCGCATTTTGTTCCCCTGCCCTCTTGTCCATCGGTCGCCTGGCTTTTGTCATGGTTGCCAGCCTCCAGGTGGGGCCTGGAGATCTCCCGCTTTTACAACTCATCCCCAGCTGATGGAGATCAGTTCCCCTGGAGAAAATGGCTTCTTTGAAGGGTGGACTCTACGGCATTGTACCGTGCTGAGGGCCCTCCCCTCCTCAAACCGCGCCCTCTCCCAGATCAACCCCCAAAGTCTCCAGGTATTCTCCAACCCAGACCTGGTAACCCTACCATTTGTCTTTTGGAGAGAAAACACACAGAGACTTTTTAAAACGTTTGCTAGCATGCACACATGAGGGTTTGACTTTTCAAAGGTTTGTCTCCTATGTTTGTAAACCTTAAGTGGCTGTGCAGGGGTGGGTGGAGGGTGGGGAATGCATCTCGAATCCCCGCTCTGGCGTGGAAACTTGCTGGGAGGCCTGGGCCACCCATGCGCATGCAGCCTAACCTACCTCACAGGGTTGTTGTGAGGCTAAAGGAGAGAAGGCGATGATGTTGTTGAGCCACTTTGTCCCCACAACGAAAAAAAGTGGGGTATGAATATCCAAACTCTGCTCTGCCGTGAAAACTTGCTGGAAGGCCTGGGCCACCCATGCGCACGCAGCCTAACCTACCTCACAGGGTTGTTGTGAGGCTAAAGGGGAGAAGGCGAGGATGTTGTCGAGTCACTTTGGGTCGCAACAATGGGAAAAAGTGGGGTACAAATATCCAAACAAACAAATCAAAAGTAAAAAATTTCTGAACTGACTGGGACAGTCAGCCTGATGGTGGTGGAAAGGGCCATCAAGTCGCAACCAACTTATAGTGATTCCCGTGGGGTTCTCAAGAGACGTTCAAAGGTGGCTTAGCCATTGCCTGCCTATGGCTCATGACCCTGGTATTCCTTGGTGGTCTCCCATCCAAACACTAACCAGGGATGACCCTGCTTAGCTTCCAAGATCTTGATGAGATCAGGCTAGCCTGGCCTATCCAGGTCATGGTGGGAAATACAGTTTCCTAAAGCTGCGGTCCTGCCAACCTAGCAGTTCGAAAGCAAGAAATTGCAAGTAGATAATAGGGACCACTTCGGTGGGAAGGGAACAGCGTTCCGTGCGCCTTGGTGTTTAGTCATGCCGGCCACATGACCACGGAAACGTCTTCGGACAGCGCTGGCTCTTCGGCTTGGAAATGGAGATAAGCACCGCAACCCTAGAGTCGGATTCGACTGGTTTTCGAGCAAGGGAACCGTTACCTTTACCTTTAAGGCCCAGACAGGCTGGACATAAAGGCCTGGAACCTCCCCATAACCTCTAATCTCCATTTGTCACTGCACTCAGTATTTCCCTGCCTCCTGCGAGCAGCAGCCAATCAAGTGACGTGGAGACTGACCAGGTAAGCATGACGATGTCATGGCATACGTGGGAGGAGCCAGCATATACGGTATACCAACTGTAAATGCAAAGCTGGGAAGCCCTTGCTTTGCAAACCAATGGAGAGTAAATAAATACAGTGTAAAGTAGGGGAGGAGGAGGAGGAGGAGGAGACTGGATTTATACCCGGCCCTTCACTCGGAGTCTCAGAGCGGCTTACAAACTCCTCTCCCTTCCCCTCCCCACAACAGACACCCTGTGAGGCAGGTGGGGCTGAGAGAGCTCTTTCAAAAACTGCCCTTTCAAGGACAGCTCTGACAGAACTATGGCTTGCCCAAGGTCATCCAGCAGCTGCGAGTGGAGGTGTGGGGAATCAAACCCGGTTCTCCCAGATTAGAGTCCGCACACTTAACCACTACACCAAACTGGTCCGGTTTGGTCCAGTTTGGTGTCGTGGTTATGGCATACGTGGGAGGAGCCAGCATATACGGTATACCAACTGTAAATGCAAAGCTGGGAAGCCCTTGCTTTGCAAACCAATGGAGAGTAAATAAATACAGTGTAAAGTAGGGGAGGAGGAGGAGGAGGAGGAGACTGGATTTATACCCGGCCCTTCACTCGGAGTCTCAGAGCGGCTTACAAACTCCTCTCCCTTCCCCTCCCCACAACAGACACCCTGTGAGGCAGGTGGGGCTGAGAGAGCTCTTTCAAAAACTGCCCTTTCAAGGACAGCTCTGACAGAACTATGGCTTGCCCAAGGTCATCCAGCAGCTGCGAGTGGAGGTGTGGGGAATCAAACCCGGTTCTCCCAGATTAGAGTCCGCACACTTAACCACTACACCAAACTGGTCCGGTTTGGTCCAGTTTGGTGTCGTGGTTAAGGATAGCCCAGGCAAGCCCAGTCTCATCAGATCTTGGAAGCTAAACAGGGTCGGCCCTGGTTAGTCCTTGGATGGGAGACCACCAAGGGAGTCTGCTAAGCAGAGGCAGGCAATGGCCAACCACCTCTGCACGTCTGTTGCCTTGCAAAACCCAATGGAGTTGCCATAAGTCAGCTGTAACATGATGGCCAAAATGAACGAGTAGGCAGAAAAGAACCTTCATCCCTGTATAACTGAAATGTGTGTGTGTGTGTGGGGGGGGGGGGGGGGGGGGGTGTGGCCTATTATGCTAATGAGTTCCTGCTGGACTTTTTCTACAAAAAAAGTCGTGCATCCCTGTATAACTGGAATGTGTGTGTGTGGGGGGGGGGGAGCGGGGAAGAGGCAGGCAGGTCCAGGCAGTGATCCTTGATGCAGGGAAAACACAAGAGTGTCCTTATTTCCCTCGGCCAAATGTCGGAGAGTATGACATATTTGCCATTCATTTCTCGGTACAGAGACGTCAAAGGACGGAGGCCCCGAAAGCCGTGAATAAAGACGCACAGCTGCTCAAAGGGATAGTGCTGGGTTTTGTCACGTCTTTTTCGCTCTGGGTGTCTACAAAACGAAGAGTGTGCTTTCCCTTGAGCCCTCTCTGTGCCAATGCACCACCGGCCACGAACGTCATGTCACGCTACTGAATCAACAGCTACCCGAGATGGGTGGCTGGAAGTGCAACCGGCTTATGGCGCCCCCATGAAGTTTTCAAGACAGAAGAAGAAGAAGAAGAAAGAAGAAAGAGGGAGAAGAAAGGAGGAGAAGAAAGAAGGAGGAGAAGAAAGAAGGAGAAGAAAAAAGGAAGAAGGAAGAAGGAGAAGAAGGAGAAGAAGAAGGAGGAGAAGGAGGAGAAGGAGGAGAAGAAGAAGAAGAAGAGATTGGATTTATACCCCGCCCTTCACTTGAAGTCTCAGAGTGGCTTACAAACTCCTTTCCCTTCCCCCCCCCACAACAGACCCCCTGTTAGGTGGGTGGGGCTGAGAGAGCTCTGACACAAACTGCTCTTTTTCAAGGACAGCTGTGCCAGAGCTTGTGACTGACCCAAGGTCCCATCAGCAGGCGCAAGTGGAGGAGTGGGGACTCAAACCCGGTTCTCCCAGATCAGAGTCCGCACACTTAACCACTACACCAAACGGGCTACACCAAAAGACAGACAGAGGCCGCTTGCCCTTGCCTGCCTCTACGTAGCAACCCTGGACTTCCTCGGTGGTCTCCCATCCAAGGACTAACCAGGGCCGACCCTGCTTAGCTTCCAAGGTCTGATGAGATCAGGCTAGCCTGGGTCACCCATGTTAGCGCTTCCTAAGACTAGGGAGAAGCCAGTCCCCCCAACTCTAGTTGGTCTTTGTTTTTCTGATTCCCTGTGTGAGAGTGTGTTATCCATCTGGTCTTCTGCTCCTTTCTTTGGATGGTACGGGGTTCTTATCTGTTGCCCCCAAAGGTCGGACCAGAACCAATGGGCTGAAATGAAATCAAAAGAGTTTTCGGCTAAGCATTAGGGAGAACTTCCTGACAGAGTGGTTCCTCGGTGGAACAGGCTTCCTCGGGAGGTGGTGGGCTCTCCTTCTTTGGAGGTTCTCAAGCAGAGGCTAGGTGGCCATCTGACAGCAATGCTGGTTCTGTGAACTTAAGGCAGATCATGAGAGGGAGGGCAGGGAGGGTTGCATCGGGGCTTAGTTCTCATGGCCCTTTCTTACACGCCCAGGGAAATTGGATCAGGCCACTGGTATTTCTGGCCACTGTGTGACACAGAGTGTTGGACTGGATGGGCCTTTGGCCTGATCCAACATTGGCGTCTCTTATATTCTTATGTTCTTAAATGCCGATCACCACCTTGGGGTCCGGGGAAAAAATTCCTCCATACCAATTTGGCCAGGAATGCTGGAGGGTTGTGGGTTTTTTTGCCATCTTCTGGGCATGAAGCAGGGGTCACTGGGGGTGGGTGGGGGGGTATTTGTGAAATTGTGCAGGGGGTTGGACTAGATGACCCTGGAGGTCCCTTCCAACTCTATGTTTCTATGACCTTTTTGATATTCCACTGGAAAAGCAGATGTATGGTTTCTCTCTTTGGTAGGTAGGGTTGCCAAGTCTATCTTCGCCAGGAGCGGAGGGCTCCCAGCAGGCGTCTTGTGCACGTGCAAGTTTTCCCTTGTATGGCCGTGGCCCCGCCCCCAGTGTGCCCGGCGTTCCCGCGTCACTTCCGGGTGACGCGCACATCGGGGTGGAGTTCCCCCCGGGGCCCAATCTGGATTCGCCGGGGAACGGGCCTCTGGGGCAGGGGTTTCCCCGCCCCCTGGGGGGACTTGGGATCCCTATTGGTAGGTAGGACACTTTGTACATGTATGGCTGAATGGGAATGGCAATCATACATAGATCCTGTGTGCAAGCATGGGAGTATGGACTGTGACTCAGCATCAGAGCATCTGCTTGGCATGCAGAAGGTTTAGGAAACCCAAGGGCAAAGCCAGATCCACCAATCTCTTCCCAAGCAGGATACGTGCCTGCAGTCACAACAGAAGAAAATTATATAATCAAGGAAGCGGCGCACCTTGCACAGTGACAATTACTGCCATCGAGTCATTCGTTCCGTCACGGAACACCATCAAGCCGACGCGATAATAGTCAGGCATCATGTTACGGAGACAGCTCTTATAATTAAAGAGCACATCCAGCGCACTACAGGAAGAAGCAACGCAGGACGTAATCTACCGATTTGCAGATTTTCTTTGCTCTGATTGTCGCAGCACAGGGCTACGCTTCCCTTCCGATCCACGCCTCTGAGAGTGGCATCAGCCCACAGGTGGACGGCTGAAAAGGCGTCATCACACCGAGGAGAGCGAACACGAGAAAGCTTCACGTGTTTCCCAAGGCCATGCAGATCTTCTGGATCTAACAAGACCCACAAGACTTCTTTTTTGTGTGTTGTGTCTAGAACATGTGTTTTTGCTGAACCCCATGAGTCAAGTCTAAGAAGGCAAGCAAACGATGTTCAGTGGTCTTGGGAGCAGTCAGCATTAGAACCATGGGCCTCCTGAGTGGCATTTGTTTGTCCTTTGTGCTAAGGCAGTCATGGCTGCTGGCCTGGCTGTGGCCAGACTGTGGGACAAAAGTCATAGTGCGTAGTGACCCAGGAATTCTTTGGTGGCCTTCCCTCCAAATCATAGAATCAAAGAGTTGGAAGGGGCCATACAGACCATCTGGTCCAACCCCCTGCCCAATGCAGGACCAGCCTAGAGCATCTCTGACAAATATTCGGCCAGCCTCTTCTTGAAAGCTGCCAGTGAAGGGGAACTAACCACTTCCCTAGGCAGCTGATTTCACCTTTGAACCACTCTGACCGTGAAAACGTTTCTCCTGATATCCAGCCGATACCTTTCTGCATGTAATTTAAACCCATTGCTTTGGGTCTTCTCCTCTGCTGCCAGGGACAGCTCCATGCCCTCCTCCAAATGACAGCCTTTCAGATATTTAAAGAGAGCAATCACGGACTATCCTTTCTAGACTAACATAAGTCTAGAATCATGACCCAGAAGACAGAAGTCAGAATGGATACTGACATTGTCCAGGCCAAAAAAAACTTCGGCTTGAGCTGGAAGCTTTTATAGTCCCTTTCAGGTCAAAGGAAGCCATGGCTGACCTTGAAAGGTACGTACATTCAGGTGGGTCGCCATGTCTGAAGCAACAGAACCAAGTTTGAGTCCAGTGGCATCTTTAAGACCAACAAAGTTTAATTCCGGGTATAAGCTTTCGTGTGCCTGCACACTTTGGAATTTTAAATGTTTTATATATGGTACAAATGAATTTCATTCTCACTCAATTTAATAACTAAATGTGGATTTTAAGATATTGGGGATCCAGTTTTATATAAAATTGAGACGGCCAATGGTCACATACAATAAACTCTATTCTATTCTATTCTATTCTATTCTATTCTATTCTATTCTATTCTATTCTATTCTATTCTATTCTATTCTATTCTATTCTATTCTATTCTATTCTATTCTATTCTATTCTATTCTATTCTATTCTATTCTATTCTATTCTATTCTATTCTATTCTATTCTATTCTATTCTATTCTATTCTATTCTATTCTATTCTATTCTATTCTATTCTATTCTATTCTATTCTATTCTATTCTATTCTATTCTATTCTATTCTATTCTATTCTATTCTATTCTATTCTATTCTATTCTATTCTATTCTATTCTATTCTATTCTATTCTATTCTATTCTATTCTATTCTATTCTATTCTATTCTATTCTATTCTATTCTATTCTATTCTATTCTATTCTATTCTATTCTATTCTATTCTATTCTATTCTATTCTATTCTATTCTATTCTATTCTATTCTATTCTATTCTATTCTATTCTATTCTATTCTATTCTATTCTATTCTATTCTATTCTATTCTATTCTATTCTATTCTATTCTAAAGGTAACCAATTATTACGCCTTTATCTCACCCTTCTTCTAAGGAACTCAGCACACGATTGTGTAGGTATCAACACAATGTACCAGTAAGTTCTTAAATGAGATCACTTAGACCCCCGATACCTTGGACGGGCTGAATGTTCCCCTATTCACTTGAACAGGGTGTAACTGATCTCCAAGGTAATTTTCACAAACCCTCATAGTAAAAAGAAGATCAATTGAAGGGCTGGGCAATAAGGCAAAACAATGAACCATGTTATTATAGATATAAAATGAATATGGAAAGGTATTGGTTAGAGTGAAAAAGGCTCACAGGGCGGTTTGAAAGGTTGCAAAGGAGACTGGAACCAGGGGTCATTTCGTAGAAAAAGAGGTGCAGGAGCTCATTAGCATAACTCATTAGCATAACTTATTTGTAAATGCCACACCCTCTGACATCACCGGAAGTGTGTCAGAAGGCAACACCCACCGCTCAGGCTCCACTGGACCGTTTTGGATTGCTAGCTATTGGGGGGGGGGGTGGAACGTGCAGATCTGTTCTCGCAGAGGAGGGAGAGCTTGTACCTGAATAAAACTTGGTCTTAAAGGTGCCACTGGACTGTTTTGGATTGGGGGCTCTGCAACTTACCTGGCTGCTTCTTGCTCTGACTGAGGGCTGCTGGGAGCAGGGGGTGGGGCTTGTTGCATGTGCCCGCCCCCTGGGCTCTTTACTGCCGGAGCTCCGCTCCTGTGTGCTCCTGCAGGAAATGACCCCTGACTGGAACTAAAGTCATTTTTCACTATTTGAGAAACCAAGGTACCTTATCTTACATAACGGACCCCTAAAAAGGAATTTAAGATAACCACACACACAAGTTACAACCCATATGTTCCTACCCTACTGAAATACTAGCTGTTGTCTTGCGACCGTTATAACAGATGCTTTCAGCTTTACACCCAACCGAAAGCCCCAGACAGCTCTTGCTCTCTTTTTAAACCGCTTTCATGGTCTAATCTTTCAGACGCTTCTCCCTCCAGCTCCTCTATGCCAGTTGGTTTGTTGTTGGGATTAGGGCATATTCAAAATAATTAAAATCTCCAAAATAATACAGGATAAAGGCTAAAATACTGTTCCATTTCAGCTGGTTGCCAAGCGCACAGCTTGGCCTCATATGCTAACACAGACATAGGTATAGGGCTGCCATTTCACACATGGCTTTCCTCTTCCGGTAAAGAGCTGGATCTGAAGCGGTTTGCGATTTCAGACTGCACCGCTTTCCCCTCGCCGTTTTTCGCCTGCGTGGGCGATCTCCGGCTTTTTTTTTTTTTTGAACGTTCGCTTTATATCGCTATAGCACTATAACAAAACACTCCAGGCATTCCAATGGGGTTGATATACTGCTGTTCCATTATAGCACTATAACACTATAAAGCAAACATTAAAAAAAAGCCGGAGATCGTCCGTGCGGGTGAAAAACGGTGGGAAAAAGCACATCGGATCCGGGAGAGGAAACTGAAGACTACTTGGAAGTGGTTGACAGGTAAAACGCTTCAGCCCCATTTCCTAAACAGGACAGCAGCGTTTGTGTCTGAAATTACAAATATATTCCGGTAGGGAACCGGTTCTAAAATGGTTTTGTCTGAAATGAGAGACCAGAAACCGTTTAGGAACCGTTCCTCTTCCGGATTATATCATCTGTCGGAAATTCCTCAGGGTGTGACTGACCCCCTGACCTTAATGGCCCAGGCTTTCCCATTCTCATCAGATCACAGAAGTGAAGCATCCCTGATTTCGACTTGGACGGAAGACCACGGAGGAAGTCCAGGGTTGCTACACAGAGGTAGGCAATGGCAAACCACCTCTGAATGTCTCTTGCCTTGGAAATCCTTTGGGGTTGCCATCAATGCTCCCTCTAAGCTGTGGAGTCTTGTCAGCAAAAATTCTACTTTGTGAGCGACTGGCATTAAAGTTGTGAGCGAGCCATTTGGCTGCTGCATCAATTAGTTGGCTCTGGAGCCCTCCTTCCTGAGCGGAGACAAAAATCTGTGAGCTGGAGACTCACACTAACTCAGCTTAGAAGGAACGCTGGTTGCCATAGGTCAATTGTGACTTGACAGTACTTTCCACCATCAACAGACTCCCCCCCCCCCCAAGCTCCTTTTAGCAAACCCTCTTAAGAAATAATGATGGGATTATTTCTTTTCAGGGGTGCTCTAGGTGGATCCTGCACTGACCAGGGGGTTGGACTAGATGGCCTGCGTGGCCCCTTCCAACTTTGTGATTGTAGGATTCAATAGCAACCCTCTCCTGCTAGGTGGGGCTACCACATTTCCGGGGGTGGTTTCCAAAAATCACATGAAGAATCAGCAGCTAGCTAGACCAGAAATTTCCCTGCAAGAAGATTTGGTCACTCAACCAGATAAATACTGGTTAAGTAACAGACAAGCAATTTTAGATCCTTTTTGTTGTTGTTGTTCAGTCGCACAGTCGAGTCCGACTCTTCGCGACCCCATGGACCAGATCACACCAGGCCTTCCGGTCTTCCGCCGTCCTCTGAAGTTTGCTCAATTTCATGTTCGTTGCATCGATGACACTGTCTATCCATCTCTTTAGAGCCTTACCGCTATTAAAACAAGAAAAGGTCCTTGAATCGTCAGCCGGTTTGATACTCGTGCTGATTGCAAACAAAACTTGTTGACTATTATTGTGAAACACTGAAATTCGATCCTAAATGGCAGGCATGGTTTAGGGAGGTAGATATCTGAAAGGTTGTTATATTATTCTGGTTTTAACAGGGGAAAATATTACTTTTATTATAAGCCCCCTTGAACTACGAGGAAAGGCAGGGCATAAATATTTTAATAAATAAATAATTTCAGTTGAGTTAACATGGGTGGTATTAGGCTGGGGTCACTGCGGATAGATTTCTGTTTTGTGTGCCTGCAGTTACAACCAGTGGCCAGTAGGAGAAGTGTCAGTCAGCGGCTCGATTGGCCCTGACTGCTAAAAGGCCCTGAGGCACGTAGCCCAACCTCCTGCCCTCCCTAATGAATGATGTCATAACAAGATAGGGTTGCCAGCTCCAGGTTGGGACATAACCTGGAGATTTGGAGGGTGGAGCCTGAGGAGGGCGGGGTTTGGGGCATAGTGTCATGGAAACCAACTTCCAAAGCTGCCATTTTCTCCAGGTGAACTGTTCTCTGTCCACTGGAGGTCAGCTGTAATAGCAGGAGAGCTCCAGCCACGACCTGTTTGCCAGCCTCCAGATGTGTCCTGGAGATTCCCCAGAATTACAACTGATCTCCAGGTGACAGAGATCAGTTCCCCTGGAGAGAATGGCTGATTAGGAGGGTGGACTCCGTGACACCATACCCAGCTGAGGATCCAGCCCTTCCCAGGGTCCACCCACAATTGTCCAGGAATTTCCCAACTAGAATTGGCCACCCTGAGCCCAAATGTTTCTTTTAGTATGTGAAATATGAGGAATGAGAGCTCTGATGTTTAATGTCACAAGCTTTCGAATTGCTGAGAAGAAACCCTTCCCTTGAATAAAATAATTATTTAAAGTTCTCCCCCCTCTGCCTTAGAACATAAAAACATAAGAGGAGCCAATGTTGGATCAGGCCAAAGGCCCATCCAGTCCAACACTCTGTCACACAGTGGCCAAAAACACCAGGTGCCATCAGGAGGTCCAGCAGTGGGGCCAGGATACTAGAAAACCTCCCACTGTTGACCCCCAAGCACCAAGAAGACAGAGCATCACTTGCCCCTATCTATACCTTATGGCTAATAGTAGCCACTGATGAACTTCTGCTCCATATGCTTATCCAATTCCCTCTTGAAGCCGTCCATGGTAGTAGCCACCACCTCCTCCTATGGCAGTGAATTCCATGTGTGAATCACTCTTTGGGTTAGGATCTTAGCAGATAGGCAACAGCCATGAAATTTGATACTGGTTTAGTCCAAGGGACACAGCTTTTAGAAAAATCTCAATCTTTTTACCTCCCCTAAAGCATCCTGACATGCCTAGAATCACAGGCACTTGTGGGAGACTAATTCAGGATCAGGATTAACAGGAAGGGGGACCCGCGATACTTGCAGGGGAGATGAGCTCTAGCCATCGGGCCCACCAAACTTTCTCCCCTTGCAGTGGTGGCGGCAGCAGCGAGGCCTGAGTGGCCGGCCCACCAAGCCTTTCCCTGCCCCCCCAGTGGTGGCGGCGAGGCAGTTCTCAGAGCATTTTTCTGCACATGCGCAGGGAACACTCTTTTACTTTTCGGGGGATTTAAGTATCCCCCTATAGTTTTTTTATAGATTTCAGATTTTTCTGCACATCTGGGGATTACCCCAAATGTGCAGGAAAATCCCTCTGCCCCCTAGGTGCCCCCGATGTGCGGATTTAGATATCTACATGCAGGGGGCGCCTTGGCTATTAGTATATAGATGTAGGCACGTTCCATGATTTTATCTTGGAAAAGGGGGTCTTGTAATTGGGACCCCACCACTAAAAAGGCACCTCTCTCCGGCCGTTTGATCTGAGAGGATGGAGAATGTGATGATGGGTCTCTGGAGGACGGGGCAGTTTCCTATGAGACAAGCCATGGCACTTTGCCAGAATCTCGATCCAATCCAGGAGACGGGCAGCAAGATACAAACGATGACAAAAGTCGGGAAACGACAAACACCAAAGCAATCAGCCATCAAAAGGAAGGCCAGACAGCTCCATTTGCCTCGAACGCCGACTCTCGCTGTCAGAGGGTGAGATGAAAAGTTCACTTCTGTCCGACAAAGGCCTGGCGCTACGGAGGCAGAGAGGATTTCAAAAAAGGAAGAAAGAACTGTCCGGATAACCTAGCTGCGGTTTCAAAACACACAATTCTCAGGACCTTTGTCTCTCAACGGCTCGGGAAAGAGGCCAGTCCCTTTCAAAAAAAAAAAAGGAGAGAGAGAAAGACCCCCGAAAACTGATGCTACAGTGATTAAAGAAGATTTGCTCAGCTTAGAAAAATGAAAGTCCCCCCAAGAGAGCCTCCCTCCCCCCCAAAAAAGAAATCAGATTGGAAACCGGATGACGGGAGGTCTGGAATGCGGAGACTGCAGATCAAGAAGGGCTGGGCCAGCAAGACAAAATGGGCAGAGGCCCTTTCATCGGAGTCCCTGCTGTTGGAGTCCCCATTGGTTCCTTTGTCCACTTCGGGGCTTAAGCCTGAAGGATTTTGTGCATTTGCCCGAGCAAGCAAAGCCTCGAGTGCCTAAGCTCCCAGGGAAGCGGAGAGCTCAGTCTGGGAGTCACTAGCTAAATTTTTACACGAAGCCCGACAGACTTGCAACAACATGATGAGGCTGTCAAAACGATGCTCTTGCCACAGGTCCATATCCTGGGTACCAACCAGGCTGGACAGGTATTCTGGAATGTCAGCGGGCTGCCGGGTTGCTGACCCGCACTGGGAACAGGGCAAGAGTTTAAATATCTTATAAGGGTTTCCTGTTGGTGTCCAGGCACAACCCTCAGTGGATTGGGACCCAAGTCTCTTAAGCCTGCCTTCTCCCCTCTGAACCTACCTGGCTGTTGTCCTCCTGGTGAACCTTCTCCGAGTATGTTCACTTTCAAAAGCTGTTGGTGAGAAGGCCCACGTCTGTGGTCCTGCCCCGGGATCTTCTCTCCCTTTTCGCCCTGAGAGCCAGTTTGTTGTAATGGTTAGGAGCACGGACTCTAATCTGGGTGAACCCGGTTTGATTCCCCACTCCTCCACATGCAGCTGCTGGTGTGACCTTGAGTCAGTCACAAGCTGTCTCAGAGTTGTTCGGTGGCATTTTGCCCCGTTCCCCGGGTCTACTTAATCCTCAAAAAACAGGATTGAGTCGACGTGGGGAAAATCACACGAAGCTGCGGGCAAAATGCTGCCACACAGCAGCTTGTGTGAAATTGACAAAGTACCATCAGGGCAAAAGGGAAGAGCGAGCGTGGAGCAGCGCTTGTGGGAAATCGGTCAGAGCGTCTGTTGTGGGGAGAGGAAGGGAAAGGAGATTGTAAACTGCTCTGAGACTCCTTTGGGTAGTGAAAGGTGGGGTATAAATCCTCCTCCTCCTCCTCTTCCTCTTCCGGACATGCTGAGTTGCTATATTTAAGGTTCCAGACTGTGCTTTGGTGAATCTTAAGATCTCGATTACTACTGCTTTCCTTTACTCTAAGTCTTCATTCATAGACACCCAGATGTGGAAAGGAGCCATCCAGTTAAGCATCACGCTTAGTGCAGGAAAACCAAAGCTAGAGGATCCTTACCAAACGTCTGCCCAGCCTCTGCCTGAAGACCTCCAAGTAAAGGAGGAGCCGAGGCAATTGGGTCCATTCTCAAACTGCCCTTACCACTGGGAACTTGCTCCAAAGGTTCCACTGAAATCTATCCTCCTGCAATTTAAAGCCTATAGTTCAAGATCTAATCTCGTCCTCCGGAGCAGCAGAGAGGTGGCTTGACATTGCCTGCCTCTGCGTCCCAGCCCTGGCATTCCTTGGAGGTCTTCCGTCCAAGTACTTGCCAGGGATGGCCCTGCTTAGCTTCTGAGATCTGATGAGATCGGGCTCGTCTGGACTATCCAGGTGGGAGATGGAGTAGGGGTGCCGGATCCGAGTTGAGAAACTCCTGGAGATTTGTAGGGTGCAGCCTGGGAAGGATACAGACCTCAGTGGGGTATATTGCCATAGGGTCTGCCCTCCAACGCATCCATTTTTCTCTAGGGAAATGGATCTCTGTAGTCTGAAGAGGAGATGAGCTGGAATTCGGGGGGGGGGTGGGGTATAAATCCTCCTCCTCCTCCTCCTCTTCCTTTTCTGGACATGCTGAGTTGCTCTATTTAAGGTTCCAGACTGTTCCTTCTGCCTGTGCTTCTAGCTCAGGAAGGATGCCTCCAGAGCAAACTGATTTATGCAGCGGCCAAATGGCTCGCTCACAACTTCAATGCGAGTAGCTCACAAAGTGGAATTTTTGCTCACAAGACAGCTTAGAGAGAGCATTGCCCACCTGAAGGCTGGCATCCCTGAGCATTCTGCCGCCTCATTACCACCTTATTCTCCTGTAGATGTGGACGAGTTCCCGTATGCCTCCTGCATCGTTTCCCTTCCCCTGGGGCACTACCCACCCTCTCCAACTTTGGGAGCTGCAAAAGCTCTCTTCCTGCAGTCCCGCCTGCGGCTTTTCGCCCCCACTGTGCTACAACACAACATCCACGCTGGAAAGGGGCTAATTACCCCCCAAACGCAATTAATTTCCCCACGATGATTCCGGGATAGTCAGCCTGCCGCCTCCGCCCTAATTACATCCCTCTTGTCAATTAATTAAAACCATCCTAACTAAAATGCTAGGGTATTCCGCCCCCGCCCCCCTTATCGTTGGAAGTTGAGCAAAAAGGAAAATATATTGTGGGATACGATGAGATGTTAGCAGACGGTGGTCTCGGCAGGGCTTCCATTAAAACGTGCATAATGGGTCCCTAATTCAATACAGAGCTGTAATTAAGAAGGTAATTAAACAGGCGAAGATCTGCTGATGTCATCATGCCAGAAAAGCACCTGATGAGATATGATGATGATTGAAGGAAGGATCAAAACAGGCGGCGGAGGTTTATCAAGGGAGGGGAGCCTAAGCACACGCATCCAAAACCGATATACTTTGCAAAAAGCCAGGTGGAAAATGTGGCCAAGAACCCAAATGGGCTACCCATAGCGTACACCCCAATGAGTTATTAGTAGGTTCAGCTCGGACTTGCACCAGAAATATCCTGATCTGCTCAGCAGCTCCCCTTGTGGTGACCCGTTCAACACTACAGAGTCGACAGGAAGGGAGCCATATTGCCTCCGCGTTTGCAGCATAGGCCTGCCCTTCAGACACTCCCTTGCTTCTCCCCAGTCAGGGGCTGGCATCACCTCTCAAGGCCTCCCAGCCAGCAGGGGGCTCACTGCCAACCCCTGGGGTCCACAGCCCTGCTGCTTCTTTTCTTCACAGTTAATGCCTGCTTGCCTGCCCTCTGAGCTAACAGACAGGAACAGGAGCAGGCCAACATTCGATTTACCTTCTGGAAGACAGTGGGGATTGGACCCGGGGCAGTGGCAAGGAGGGGGATCTTGAAAGTCTTTTTCCCACATGAACCTAGTATTGGTTTGACCTGACCGGGCAACAAATACTTCCAGGTTAGTTCTGGTCTTAGCTTGAGAGGTGGTTAATTTCTCAACTTACTTATGGTCTTCTTAATCTTAAACACTTTCCTCCATGTCTGCCTAGCCAATCACCATTCTCCAGTCTGGCTAGGGGGGTAGCTGTTTTCTGGCCTTACTTACGGGACTCCCTCATTTTAGATGCCTTCCTCCATGGCTGCCTAATCAACCAGTCATTCTCTGATCTGGCTTGGGGGATAGCTAGTTTATGACCTTACCTATGAGATTCCCTAATTTTAGATGCCTCCCTCCATGGCTGTCTAGTCAATCAGCCATCCTCTGGTCTAGCTTGGGTGGCAGTTTCTGACCTTAGTTACGGGACTTCCTAATCTTAGACACCATCCTCCATGGCTTCCTAGCCAATCAGCTGTTTTCAGGTCTGTCAGCAATCTGCAAGGTCCCTTTAATTGCACTCTGGTAGCAATCGCCAGAGAGAGACGCCCGGGATCCATTAGAAACATAGCAGCCTATTTTGAGCCTGAATGTTAACTGAGATCAGCGTCCTATCTGAATTTAATATTTCTTAAGACTTGTTGTCTA
>NW_015171011.1:0-583 GCF_001447785.1 Gekko japonicus | reverse complement strand
CCATCATCTGGGCTGGCTTGGGGGGGGGGTAGCTAGTTTATGACCTTACTAATGGGAGTCCCTAATTTTAAACACCTTCCTCCATGGCTTCCTAGCCAATCAGCTATCCCCTAGTCTTCCTGCATACCCCATGCCTTCCTCTCTGTCTGTCCATTTCATTGCCCTTTTGAATGCTGTTTCCTGCTTGGTCTCCTTTAGATAAGCAAACTACCTCTGGGATTATGCTGAGGGGAGTATGGGAAGCACCAGAGGGCCCTATCGAGCCCTTGGCCCACCAGCTTCCTATGCTTAACAGGTATCAAAATACTTGACATTGTCTACACTGTAGCCTATACACAGAAGCAGAACTGCACCAAATCGTCCCCATTCACAAATTAAGGCTAAAAACAGTGATTTCAGTAGTTTAAAAATGCATTGCCTGGAAAACACTTTGATCATGAGGATATCTGTTTTGTAAAAAAAATATCCATTTGGGGCTACGGTTTCCTCTGTGTATTGCTCTCTCTTTTCCCATTCAGTCAGGGATCATGAGCTGAACAAGATGATGTCATGATGTTTTGAAGCCAATTTGATTTGACGGCAT
>NW_015171010.1:120944-123561 GCF_001447785.1 Gekko japonicus | reverse complement strand
CTTCTTCAGCAGGCACAACATGCGTAGGAGATAATGGGCTAGATCCCATGCTTCCATTCCATTAGGGCTTCAATCTTTACACCAGAGAAACGCACCCGAACCATTAGCGGGCCCAGCCCGATGAGTCTGCACATTTGCCAAGGTAGATTTTAGTGAACATCCGAGAAAGCTCTCGAAGGCCGATCGGAACCGGTAGCTTCATTAGAGATAAGGTGAGCCGTCTTGGGATCGGCGGTGACTCAGACATGTGTTCGAGACAAATGCGAGGCATCGTCTTTTTAAAAAGGAGAAACGCCGGGGTTTGGGGAACACTTCCCCTGCCCTGGCAGGGAGCCCTGCTCTTTCTTTCTGAGTGCACAAGGAATAGGCGACGGTCGCTTCGGACTCTGCCCGAGCACAGAGGCGTCTTTGTCACATGATGTCACTGCCCAGGGATTCATCTTTAAAGGACAAGCCTGAAGATTAAAGGGGGGGATAGGGTGGGGCTTCAAGGAAGGATCCCGCAAGATGAAAAAGAGATAGGACTTATACCCCGCCCTTCACTCAAGAGTCTCAGAGCGGTTTACAGTCTCCTTTCCCTTCCCCTCCCCACAACAGATACCCTGACAGCTCTGAAATAGCTTGTGACTAACACAAGGTCACACCAGCAGCCGCATGTGGAGGAATGGGGAATCAAAAACCCGGTTCTTCCAGATTAAGAGTCCGCGCTCTAAACCACTACAGCAAAGTGGCTCTGCACCAAACGGGATCCTCTGCATGCAATCGGTGGTGGAAAGAGATGTTCTTCTTGTGCCCCGTCACGCCAGAACGGAGGGCAAAAATCATTCACAACCAGACCTCTCCCCTTCTCCTGCTATGTAGTGATGGCTATTTCTGCTCTTTACTTGGAGTCTGATCTCCGCAAAGGACGACAAGGGCTTCCACGCTTCAGAGCGGAACCCTGGGGTGTGGGGGGGAAATGTGCAGTAGGTTCCTTAGCGCAAGGGTCGCATGGGCACCAGGGTGCTGACACTTTATCTGGTGCTTGCCAAGTGTTTTTAGAAAGTGGGCAAAGCCAGAGGGGGCTTTTGCCCATCGGGACTTCTGGCCGGCCAGTGGAGATCGGATTAACTGTGCAGATTTTTAAAAAATGTCGCTTTGGTGGCAGGTGCCACCGCAGCACAAGGATTTTCTCACAAGAAAATATTCTAAGGCAATACGTTTCTTTTAAAAGGCGTCCAGTTTAACAGAGCTTTTGCCCGGAAGGGTAAAGAGTTTGCTATTAAGCCTTATGCATAAACTCGCTCCCTGCCATATTGGAGTTGGCTCCGCCTCTTTTGGGGGCTGAACGCACCACTCTGTGTCAAAATTCCAGAGGTGCCTGCAGGCTGGGGACTCCTGCCTTCGAAATTCTACCCCCACGTCTTAGAGGAGGACTCAATTAATTCTAACTCGTGCTGAGCACCTGTGTCATTCTTAACATGTATGACAGTAACATGTATGACTGTTTCTATTATTATTTAAAAGAAGAGGAGATTGGATTTATACCCCGCCCTTCACTACCCAAAAGCGTCTCAGAGCGGCTCACAAACTCCTTTCCCTTCCCCTCCCCACAACAGATACCCTGTGAGCAGTGTTCCCTCTAAGGTGAGTTAGTGTGAGCCAGCTCACCGGTTTTTAGCCTCCGGCTCACACATTTTTGTCTGAGCTCAGGAAGGAGGGCTCCAGAGCAAGCTAGTTTATGCAGGAGCCAAATCGCTCACTCACACCTTTAAGGCCAGTAGCTTACAAAGTAGAATTTTTGCTCCACAGCTTAGAGGGAACATTGCCTGTGAGGTTGGCGGGGCTGAGAGAGCTCTCTCGAGAACTGCTCCTTAGAGAACAGCTTTGACAGAACTACGGCTTGCCCAAGGTCATCCAGCAGCTACAAATGGAGGAGTGGGGAATCAAACCCGGTTCTCCCAGATTAGAGTCCACGCACTTAACCACTACACCAAACTGGCTCTCATTTAGATCCAGAATCCCCAACCCTTTTTGAGCCTGTGGGCCCATTTAGAATTTTGACACGGGGGGGATGGTCGCAGCCACAAAAATGGCTGCCACGGGAGGCGGAGCCAACCACAAAATGGCTGCCACGGGAGGCGGAGTCACACACACAGAGAGGAAGCCCGCACCCGGCCCGTAGTCAGGATTTTGCGGCTTGTGGGGCAAAACTTCATCTGGTGGGGCTGCCATGATCCAGACGAAGTTGAAGGCTCCTCTGTAGGGCCGGGTGTGGACTCCAGTCCCGTGGTTGGATCTTCTGCAGGGCTGGTTTCCTGTCCTGTTGTTGGAGCCTGCCCAGATCTTCTGAGTACACCAGAAGATTTTTTTTAGAAGTTTTAAAGTGTTAATAATATTTTTTTTTTTAAAAAAACATTTTCGGGAGGAAATCTTGGGGGGGGGCTGGCCCTTTAAGGGAGGGAGCAGAGCCCCAAATAGCCCCACTGTAGCTACAGGCCTGGACAGGGGTTATTTCCTGCTGGAGCGCGCCGGAACAGCGCTCTGGCAGTAAGGAGCCCAGGGGCAGGCCCACCGCCACTGCCTTTCCTGGCTTGCCTGCCCAGGCGGACAGGCCAGGGAAGGCCTGCAGAGCCCC
>NW_015171010.1:98308-120534 GCF_001447785.1 Gekko japonicus | reverse complement strand
TACAAGGGAGTCGTTACCGGCTCAATATCAGGAGAAACTTCCTAACTGTAAGAGTGGTTGAGCAGTGGAACAGATTGCCTCGGGAGGTGGTGGATGCTCCTTCGCTGGGCGTTTTCAAGCGGAGGCTGGACGACCATCTTTCAGTTATGTTGTAGGTATGTAGGGCTCTCTTTCGGCTATGCTCCTGCAGAGTGTGGGGGGTTGGACTAGATGACTTGCAAGATCCCGTCCAACTCTAACATTTTATGATTCTATGTCTGCCCGCCCGCCCTTCCCTTGCCTTCTCCAGCCAGCCAGCCCGCCGTGGACATGCCCCCTTCCCCCCTGAGCCTCTCCGCTCTTGCGAAGAAACACAGGGAAGTGGGGGGGGGAGTTAAAGGCCTTTTAAAGGCATTTTAAACACGCCTGGGTTCCCTGCCCGATTTTGAGAAGATCAGGCAGGGAACCCAGGCAGGCTTGCATGCCTGTCCTTTGTCAGGGGGTGTGGCATATGCAAATGAGCTGCACCTCTTTTTCTACGAAATGACCCCTGGGCCTGGCCCAGACGCAGGGGAGAAGGGTAATTTTAAAAAGACACTGGGAAAGAGGCATGAGAGAGAATAAAACCAACACTACGGTGGCACCTGTTGCGGAAACAACATTATTTTAACCTGCACAGCCGACCAGGTCTCCAGTGGCCAATCAGAGGCCCTGCTGGGCGAGAGCCCCACCTGGCCCCACCCACATTCGAAAAACACTCGGTGGGCACCATGAAGGGTGCCCGCGGGCACCGCGTTGGAGACCCCCGATTCTAGACGATCCTGTGGGCGTGGGTGGTGTTGTGCAGAGCTAACATTCCACAGGGCAAAAACACAAACCAAGAGACAAATGTCAAAACAGGTCTCCCGAAATAGTCACCGCCTGCATTCGTTGTTTAGACAAGGGAAAAGGTCAAGAGAAGGGGAACCTCGGGAGAGGCAGACAGAAAGCCATCTCCCTACTGCAGTATCGTATCAGGACTGGTCTTGGAGACAGAGAAGGGGAACCTCGGGAGAGGCAGACAAAAAGTCATCTCCCTACTGCAGTATCAGGACTGGTCTTGGAGAAAGTTGAGCAAGGGTCATGACTTGGAAGGCAGTTCCAGCTCCTGGTTAATTAGATTTGAAACCAATCCGGTACAAGGGTCAGCAACTAGAGGCCGTCAGGTTAAGTGTAGCCCCAATGCTCCCTCTAAGCTGTGGAGTCTTGTGAGGAAAAATTCTACCTTGTGAGCTACTGGCATTAAAATTGTGAGTGAGCAATTTGGCTCCTGCATTAGTTTGCTCTGGAGCCCTCCTTCCTGAGCGAAGACAAAAATGTGTGAGCCGGAGGCTATGAAACTCTGAGCTAGCTCACACTAACTCAGCTTAGAGGGAACACTGCCTCTAAGCTGTGGAGTCTTGTGAGGAAAAATTCTACTTTGCGAGCTACCGGCATTAAAGTCATGAGCGAGCTATTTGGCTGCTGCATAAATGAGTTAGCTCTGGAGCCATCCTTCCTGAGCGAAGACAAAACTGCGTGAGCCGGAGGCTAGAAAACTGAGCTGGCTCACTGGCTCAGCTTAGAGGGAATGCTGGCCCCACCCCTTTGGCCCTGCAACTGCTAACTTGCAGCATCTGTGGAAATAAGCCCTTGCTGACAAGATGCTTTAGGGTTGGGGGGGGGGATCCTGTTTTGTTATTAACCACTTTCGCACCAGAGTTCAAAAGCCGGAGGCAAAGTTTCCACTGTGTCTGCAGAGGAAGTCCCGATAACACTCTTACCTCCCGGGTTTTTTTCTTTCTTTCCATCCACGCAAAGTCACTTCCTGACGGCTTCGTCAGCCACGCGACGGCTCAAGCTAACTGGAAGGAGGATAGCAAGAAACTGGTCCCCAGATTTCCCTGGGTCATTCCGTGCAAGAGATGAAGGCGCGCAGAGGAAGGCGGCAGATGCATCTCCGGTGCGTTTCTGTCCACTCAGAGGTTTCCACAGGTCCATCTCACACACAATCTAGTTCCAATGCATGATGCTACCTTACACTGAATCAGACCCTTGGTCCGTCAAGGTCAGTATTGTCTACTCAGACTGGCAGCGGCTCTCCAGGGTCTCAGGCACAGAGGTCCTTCACAGCACCTACTGCCGGATCTTTTAACTGGAGATGCCGGGGATTGAACCTGGGACCTTCAGCATGCCAAGCAGAGGCTCTGCCTCTGAGCCACAGCCCCCATCTATGTCTCTCCAGGGTCTCAGGCAGAGGTCTTTCACAGCACCTATTGCCTGGTCCTTTTAACCGGCAATACTGGGGACTGAACCTGGGACCTTCTGCATGCCAAGCAGAGGCTCTGCCTCTGAGCCACAGCCCCCATCTATGTCTCTCCAGGGTCTCAGGCACAGAGGTCTTCCACATCACCTATTGCCTGGTCCTTTTAACCGGCAATGCCGGGGACTGAACCTGGGACCTTCTGCATGCCAAGCAGAGGCTCTGCCTCTGAGCCACAGCCCCCATCTATGTCCCTCCAGGGTCTCAGGCAGAGGTCTTTCACAGCAGCTATTGCCTGGTCCTTTTAACCGGCAATGCCGGGGATTGAACCTGGGACCTTCTGCTTGCCAAGCAGAGGCTCTGCCTCTGAGCCACAGCCCCCCTCTATGTCTCTCCAGGGTCTCAGGCACAGAGGTCTTCCACATCACCTATTGCCTGGTCCTTTTAACCGGCAATGCCGGGGATTGAACCTGGGACCTTCTGCTTGCCAAGCAGTGGCTCAACCCATCGATGTCTCTCCAGGATCTCAGAAAGAGGTCATCCACATCACCTATTGCCTGGTCCTCTTAACTGGAGATGCCGGGGATTGAACCTGGGACCTTCTGCATGCCAAGCAGATGCTCAACCACTGAGCCACAGCCCGCATCTATGTCTCTCCAAGGCCTCAGGCAGAGGTCTTCCTCATCACTTACTGCCTGGTTCAACGGGAGATGTTGGGGAATGAACCTGGGACCTTCTGCGTGCCAAGCAGAGGCTCTACCACTGAGCCACCAGTCCCTTGTGTCAATGTGTTCGGATTGTGAGGATACGATCTCTGCCCTCTATTTCATGCACAGATTGCACAACCAGAGCGTACACGCAACCATATACGCTCACAGGCCCTCTGCAGACAGAATGGAGGTCACAGGTAGGACTGGAAGGTGTGATCTCAACCTCCTCCTTTCTACACCACGCAAACATCTTGGTTTTGTGCTGTCACAGAGAAAGGAGGCAGAGGAAAAGAGAAGGAGAAGAAGAGAGAGATTGGATTTATAGCCCGCCCTTCACTCGGAGTCTCAGAGCAGCTTACAATCTCCTTTCCTTTCCCCTCTCCAGAAGAAGAAGAGAAGGAGGGAGAAGATTGGATTTATACCCCGCCCGTCACTTGGAGTCTCAGAGCAGTTTACAATCTCCTTTCCCTTCCCCTCCCCACAACAGACACCCTGTGAGGTAGCCCCGTCTACCTCACAGACACCCAGCCCCACCTACCTGTGAGATAGGTGGGGCTAAGAGAGCTCTGAGACGACTGCTCCTGAGAGAACAGCTCTGAGAGAACTTGTGAC
This sequence comes from Gekko japonicus, assembly GCF_001447785.1. NCBI lineage: Eukaryota > Metazoa > Chordata > Lepidosauria > Squamata > Gekkonidae > Gekko > Gekko japonicus. The sequence continues at coordinate 116,952 of NW_015171010.1, read as the reverse complement.
TGAGCCAAGGTCACACCAGCAGCTGCATGTGGAGGTGTGGGGGGGGCCGAACCCGGTTCTCCTGGATTAGAGTCCACGCACTTAACCACTACACCAAACTGGCACCATACATGTGTGAACACTTAATAGCGCTAGAAAATATTCCTCTGTTATTTGACAAAAGGGACCCCCGGGACCCCCCAGTGTTATGCCCGTGGGTGCCACAGTGCCCAGCAACACCTTTCCTGGCCCCCTGCGAAGTGTTTTTATAAAGTGGGCGGGGCCACGTTCCGATCAGCCACCAGCAATTTGAGTCACTGCAGATTTCTCTTTTTTTTAAATTGCTGTGGTAGAAGCTGCCACTACAGCACAAGAATCTTTACAGTGTGACTGTTGGTAAGCTGCGGCAGCCATTTTGTGGTTGGCTCTGCCTCATCCGGCAGCCATTTTGTGTCAGCCATTTTACAGCTGGCCCCACCATGCTAGGTCGGCATTCCCGAAGTGCCCACAAGCTCAGAAAGGTTAGGGACCCCTAAGCTTATATTCTGGAAATAGTTTTTGAACTTTTGGGGGGGTAAGTATTTGTGTGTGTGCGTGGAAGTCACAGTTGACTTCTGGTGAGGGCTTCTAGTGTTCTGGCCCCACTGGCGGACCTCCTATGGAACCTGGTATTTTTGGCCACTGTGTGACAGAGCATTGGACTGGAGGGGCCATTGGCCTGATCCAACATTGGCTTCTCTTATGCTCTTATGACCAGTGTTCCCTCTAAGCTGAGTTAGTGTGAGCCAGCTCACAGTTTTTTAGCCTCTGGCTCATGCATCTTTGTCTTCGCTCAGGAAGCATGGCTCCAAAGGAATTTCATCGATGCAGCAGCCAAATCGCTCGCTCACAACTTCAATGCCAGTAGCCCACAAAGTAGACTTTTTGCTCACAAAACTCCACAACTTAGAGGGAGCATTGCTTCTGACGCCTATGTTTGTTTCAGAGAGGGGGCTTACTATTGCCTGCCTCTGCGCTCCAGCCCTGGTATGCCTTGGAGGTCTCCCTTTCCAAGTACTTGCCAGATACCCTATCTGGTGGAATGAGCTCCCAGAGGAGATCAGGGCCCTGCAGGACCTGTTACAGTTCCGCAGGGTCTGCAAGACGGAGCTCTTCCGCCAGGCTTTCGAATAGGAGCCGGCGCCGTCACCACCACCACCAACGGGTGATTGTAGAGCAGCACCGCTGGGTTGGGCTGACTGGCCACCTGAACATCATAGCCTACAGCATCCTCCTCTCTGACCACAATGAGATGTGCAATAGGGAGCGAGTATGTTAGTCGCGATGGATCCGTGGGAGCTGACCACGGTGTATAAATTGTTTTTAACTGTATTTTATAGCACTATGTAGGAGCTGCGGTGGCTCAAGTGGTTAAGACGCTGAACTGCAGGCTGTGGAAGGTCGGTAGTTCAGCAGTTCGAGACCCGAGTGTGCCGCATGACGGAGTGAGCTCCTCTCTCTAGTTCCAGCTCCTGCCAACCTAGCAGTTCGAAAGCAAGAAATTGCAAGTAGATAAATAGGTACCACTTCAGTGGGAAGGTAACAGCGTTCCGTGCGCCTTGGTGTTTAGTCATGCCAGCCACATGACCACGGAAACATCTTCGGACAGCGCTGGCTCTTCGGCTTTGAAACGGAGATGAGCACCGCAACCCTAGAGTCGGATTCGACTGGCTTTCGAGCAAGGGGACCTTTACCTTTACCTTTATAGCACTATGTGCCTTGATTGTTTTTAACTGTGGTACTGTATTCCACCTTGTGTTTGTAGGCCGCCCTGAGCCCGCGCGCGGGGAGGGCGGGGTATAAATGGAATAAAATAAATAAATAATAAATAATACCCTGGAAATCTTGTTGGTCTCTTGTGATGCTACTGGGCTCAAATCTCGCTCTCCCACTGCAGACCGGCACAAAACACTCCCCGGGTAGCAACGGTGCCTTCCCCCGGCACGAGTTCAGAACTCTGGGTTTGCTCACCTCCATCCTTTCGCCCGTTGCTATTCCTTTCCCGTTTGCTGCGGTCCTTTGGAATGATTTCATAATCCCTCTCGTCATCCTTCCTCGTTTGCTGTCCTCTCTCCGTTTCAGAACTGGGGCTTTGCGTTCCTTTTACTTTAATGTCGTGGAGAATGTTGCATAAACACCAGATATTGTGCACGCTGTCCAGCCGCTGTGGAGAACAGCAGCATAAACAAGGGATCTTGCATACCATGTGGTCAATGTGCAGAGTTCCCAAATGACACTGTGCATCCTCTCCACTTACGGACATGGTCCACATTTACCAGTCAATGGGTCCGTTCAGAAGGGGCATTTGCAACGGTATAGGTGCCGGTTGGAATCGGTGTACTTACCGGCGTTCACACGGCGAACATCTGCCTTCCGTCCCTAACCGTTACAAAGAGCTTTACACTGTTGTATTCTGCCACTAGGTCCCCAAGTGGCGGTATCCTGAGTGCAACGGTTGTAATCGCTTTACCCCCGTCTGATGGCTCTCCAACGTTGTAGAGCCACTTCTGTTCAGAAGCCCGAGGCTTCCGATTTTCGCCCACCATTTTTTTGTTAGGTCGGCGATATGCGCTTGGGAGAAGCTTTGCTCCGGCGTTTGTTTAAAAAAAAGAAAAAGAAAAGGTCCTTAGTTTAAGGTTTTGGAGGACTCCGAGACATCAGGGAGGCCAGTTTGGTCTTTAAACTTTAAAGGTAAGTCCTTACCTTTAAACTTTAAATGTAAGACGGGGTGTTTTGCGCATGTGTGAAGATCGCCATTCTGTGGATGGCTGCCTATGCGCATGCTCACACTGAGTTTAAAAAAAACACCAACGCCGACGCCCGCTGCATGTGAACGGGCATACAGCGATGGGCTCCGCAGACAGGAGGTAAGTGTGATCGCATTTCAGCCGGCATAAACTGCACCGGTTCCAACCGGTACAGTTTATGCCGGCTGAAATGCCCCGTCGGAACGCACCCAATGTGTGAAATCCTCACACGCTCGAGTCCCAAACCACTTTAAGAGTTATGCCCACTTACAACATTCCCATCTGTAAGGGCACATTCTCTACAATAGCTGTCGACTGTGCCCATTTCCCATTATTACTGTACCTCCAAAGAAGTAAAAGCTTCTGGGGTTGGGGGCAACGTTCCCCCTAAGCTGAGTGAGTGTGAGCTAGCTCACAGTTCTTTAGCCTCCAGCTCACACATTTTTGTCTTGACTCAGGAAGGAGGGCTCCAGAGCAAACTCATGGATGCAGTAGCCAAACTGCTGGCTCACAACTTTAATGCCAGTAGCTCACAAAGTAGAATTTCTGCTCACGAGACTCCACAGCTTAGAGGGAACATTGGTTGGGGGATCGCCTATGATGGCCCCTGCTGCTCATCTTCCGGGTGGTAGGGGACTTACGGGCAGTGGAAGGAAGCCTACGCCGCCGTTTCCAGCGAGGCTACGGGCATCTGGGCAAAAGCACTATGGTAAAAATGGCTTCTACCATAGATTTTTTGTCCAAGTACTAGAACTCCAAATACCAGATTGTCACCAGACACCAGAGCAGAGGTCCATGAGTGGCTCTTACCCACAAGGTATAGATGGAACACTCTGTCTGGGGCAGTGAATGCTCTGTCTTCTTGGTGCTTGGGGGGAGCAAAAGTGGGAAGGATTCTGGAGTTCTGGCCCCACTGGTGGACCTCCTGATGGCACCTGGGCTTTGGCCACTGTGTGACACAGAGTGCTGGACTGGATGAGCCATTGGCCTGATCCAACCTTGGCTTCTCTCTTATGTTCTCATGTCTGTGGCAAGTGATGCTCTGTATTCTTGGTGCTTGGGGGGGCAACAGTGGGAGTGGGACCAGGGCTTCTTGCCCCACTGGTGGACCTCCTGATGGCACCTGGTCTTTGGCCCCTGTGTAACACAGAGTGTTGGGCTGGATGGGCTATTGGCCTGATCCAACATGGCTTCTCTTATGTTCTTATATGTAGACTTAGTCCCCGGTATCTCTGGTTAAAAAAGGATGTAGATGATCTGAAAGACCTTGAACTGAGACACAGGAGAGCCTCTGCCCGTCTGAGCAGACCATTCTGACCTTGACAGACCAAGGCTCTGATTCGGGATAGGGCAGCTTCAAATGTGTCGATCAGTCCCATTCCTAACAGAGCATTCCATATGAGTGGGGAGAAGGAAAAGACACCCAGCGAAGTTCTAGCATGTCCACATGCCGGAAAGATGTACGAACTGCTAAAGGTGCTGATTAGATGAAAAGCCCAGCGATGCGTTGCATGGATCCGAAGGGAGCAGGCTGGCAAGAAACACCAGGAAAACCTCCATTCGGACATCTGTGAGATTAAAACCAAGAGTTTATGCCACCCTCTGGACGAAGGGCGGCACTGCAGAAGCAGGACTTCTGGCTCTGCAATGGGTGGGCAGCACTTCCGTACGGTGGAGTTCAGGGGAGGCCTGCGTGTACGCTGAGATTTATTATGCACGGGTGGAGAAGACTTGCAGGCCGTAGTGGCGGCCACTAAGTTCAGCTTCCTGTCAATCTCTTGCATCTTACAACAGCAAGTTTCTAGTCCTTTGGACAAGGGAAGCTGCCTTACACTGAATCAGATCATGGGTCTATCAAAGTCAGTATTGGCCAGACTAGAAGCAGCTGTTGGGGTCTCTGGCAGAGGTCTTTCACATTACCTTCTCCCTGATCAACTGGAGATGCCGGGGATTGAACCTGGGACCTCCTGCATGCAAAGCAGATGCTCTACCACTGTCTCACACAGGGGCCAGCTCTACCACTGAGCCAAGGCCCCTCTCCATGGCTCTCCAAGGTCTCAGGCAGAGGTCTTCCACATCACCTAATGCCAGATCTTTTAACTGGAGATGCCGGGGATTGAACCTGGGACCTTCTGCATGCCAAGCAGACACTCTACCACTGAGCCACAGCTCCTTGCCCTTGCTTTATACTGCATCGGATCCTTGCTCCATCAAGGATAATATTGTCTCCTCAGACTGGCAGCAGCTCTCCAGGGTCTCAGGCTGAGGTCTTTCACATTACCTGGTCCTTTCAACTAGAGATGCTGGGGACTGAACCTGGGACCTTCTGCATGCCAAGCAGAGGCTCTGCCACTGAGCCACAGGCCCTCCCCTTCTGGTTGCAGATACATGATTGAAAGCACCTGTTGAAATATAAGACTGTCTTACACTGATGAATCAGATTGCCAGTCCAGCTAGCTCCATATTGGCAACAGCTCTTCCAGGGTTTCAGGTTGAGAAAGGTGTTTCTCCACACCTGAACCCGGCGTCTCTATCAATGAGTCACGGGCGTTTACAAGCAGGAGGGGTGGCGGTGTGAGGTTTTTAGCTGCAGCCAAGCGGCAGCTCTTTGCAAAACCTGGGTCTCCTATGCAAAGCAGCATTTTCAAAACAGGCGGGACGTTTTGGGCCGAAGACGATTAGGCAAATCGATCTAATTTACACAGGTAGCAAAACCTACCGTTGGATCAGATTGAGGCAGGATGCAAATTCCCTTTTGCACAGAGTAAACACACAGCCTTGGTTTAGAATTGCCAGGGAGAGGCTGGGTATGCCTTTAAAATTGCCAAGGGAGTGGCTGAGGACATAGCCTCCAGTTCTCTCTCTCGGTTCCTAGTTCCCTTCATCGACTCTACTGTCCTGCCTAGTGGGGGGGGGGGAGAAGAGGAGGAGGAGAGAAAGACTAGATTTATACCTCGCTTTTTAACTACCCAAAGGAGTCTCAGAGTGGCTTACAATCTCCTTTCCCTTCCCCTCCACACAACAGGCACCCTGTGAGGCAGGTGGGGCTGAGAGAGCTCTCCTGAGAACTGCCCTTGAGAGAACAGCTCTGGAAGAACTTATGACTGACCCAAGGTGCATGTGGAGAAGTGGGGACTCAAAGCTGCATGTGGAGGAGTGGGGACTCAAAGCCAGTCCTCCCAGATTAAGAGTCCGTGCACTTAACCACTACACCAAACTGGCTCTTTCTTGCTATGTCACACAGACTATGGAGTCTCGCTCGCTGGGACACACAAACGGAGTAGGTGCGAAACGGGGCAGGAGGAACCGCGGCTTGTCCCTCATGTCCAGTGGTCTGCAACTCGTATGCTGGGAACCATGGTCCCCTAGACCAGGAGTCCCCAACGTGGTGCCCACCGACACCTTTCCTGGTGCCCACCTAGTGTTCTTAGAATGTGGACAGGGCCAGGCGCGGCTTTTCCCATTGGAGATCTGATTGGCCGTGCAGATTTTCAAAAATATCGCCTTGGCGGCAGCTGCCACCAGAACACTAGAACCTTCACTGTATGAGTGGAAGGTAAGCCATGGCAGCCATTTTGTAGCTGGCTCCGCCTCCTGTGGCAACCTTTGCCCACGGGCTCAAGACGTTTGGGGGCCCCGAGCCCTATACAGCCTCCTTTTTTTAGAGTGCCACAGCCCTGCCTATCTCTGCATGTACAAAGGCGAGGGTGGAGAGATGAGACCACTCAACAGCAGAGTAGTTTCCTCCGCAGCTCTGGACGTTGGCTTGTCTCTTGGCATAATATACCACCTGCTACAAAGCTCTTGTTTCCTGGCCCCCACAGTCTTGTTATGAGGTCATGCCTCTAGTTCCCGCCTCTTCCTGTCATGTGACCGTGGGATAGAAGGTTGCCAGGTCCCTCCTGGAAACTCACAGGCGATGGGTGGGGACTTACCAGGAGCAGCAGGGAGGCCCAGTCACTGACCATGTGACCTGGAAGCGACGTCATGTCCAGAATAACGTTGGGGGTGATGTTCTGGTATTTGGGCAGAAACTCTATGGTAAATTTGGCTTCCTCCGTAGAGTTTTGCCCAAATACCAGTGTCACCCTGATGACCCAGATGTGAGCAGTGACATAGACACATCGCTGCACGTAGGATGGATCTCCCTCTTTTTTGGGGGTAAGTTCCCCCTCGCCAGCCAGCTGATCAGTGGGGCCTGGCAGATTGGGACCCCCACCTCCACTAGGGGGTCTGGCAACCCTAGGGGGATACTTGCAGCCAGGGGTCATTTCCTGCAGGAGCACACAGGAGCAGGGCGAGCACATGCAACAAGCCCCACCCCCTGCTCCCGGCAGCCCTCAGTCAGAGCAAGAAGCAGCCAGGTAAGTTGCAGAGGCCCCCCGGTCCAAAACAGTCCAGTGGCACCTTCAAGTTTTATTCAGGTACGAGCTCTCCCTCCTCTGCGAGGACAGATCTGCACGTTCTCCCCCCCCCAATAGCTAGCAATCCAAAAGAGTCCAGTGTAGCCTGAGCGGTGGGTGTTGCCTTCTGACACGCTTCCGGTGATGTCAGGGGGTGTGGCACATGCAAATAAGTTATGCTATGAGTTATGCTAATGAGCTCCTGCACCTCTTTTTCTACAAAATGACCCCTGCTTGCAGCTTTGTAGGCCCCATGCAGCTGACGGGGGACACACACGGTAGGATTAAAGGTGAGAAGGCTGAAGACCATTCTTCACAAAGGAACACATAATGTCTCCACTTTGTCCCTTGGCAACGATAGTGAGAACAGAATCCATTTTTCTGTATCCATTTTGGAGGTTCCTTTCTGCCGCCCATGTTGGTGCTAATCAAGTTTATTAGTCTGCCTTGCGTAAAGGGAGTTTGGAGGTCTCTCAGAATCACAACTGACCTCCAGAGATCACTTTCCCTTTAAAAAAATGCCTGCTTTGGAGGGTGGCACTTGGTGATCTCCCTGCTATTACAACTTATTTCCAGGTGACCAAGATCAGTTCCACTGGAGCAAATGGATGCTTTGGAGGGTTGACTCTACGCAGGGTCGTAGCCAAGATTTTGTGGCTTGTGGGGCAAGTTTCTTTTCTGGTGGGGCTGAAGTTCTCAGTGCAGGAAGACAACAGAAAGCTGTTACCAGGATAGAGCTCTACACTGCAAGCTGTCCACCACTTTAGATGACAGCTGCTGCAAGTTAATCACTTCTGCCAGCCTAAGCAACAATTCTGAGAACAAGCGGCAGTTGGGGGGCGGTGCTGATGATTTCTACAGTCAAGAAAGCTAACACTTAGGCAGAAAAAAACTCTTTAAGGAGACCAGTTTTTTGACACAGAGTTAGAAGGTATCCTAGAGGTCACTTACTCCAACCCCTTTGCTCAGTGTGGTCAACTACAGCACCCCACTCTGCTTAAAGGAGTGCACAGCTTTAAGATAATGTTTTTAAATGATTGAAAAAAGCATTTACAGGATAAAATCTTGGGGGGCTGTGCCTTTAAGAAAGGGGGCACAGCCCCCCAAAGCCCCCAATCTCCAGGTATCTCCCAACCCAGAGGTGGCAACTCTAACTCTATGGCATTCTACCTCACTGAGGCCCCTCCCCAACCCCCTGAGGCTGAACCCCCCAGTCTCCAGAAATCCCCCAACCCAGATTCAGTAACCCTGCCTATATCACTGAGCATTATTCACATTTCTTGTTCTGTCCGTCTCAAGAAGGCAAACCATGCGCCTTCCGGGGGAGGCTTCCAGCAGGTGGAACCTTTTATTCCTGGCTCCACTCTGGCAGATGACGGGCCGCTCTTGCACCGATTAATTAAGTTCCACAAACAATGCCTTATGTCAAGGGATCGTTAGCTTAACGATGCAAATTGGGGAACTGAAGAGAGCAATCAGTCTGAAGCAACTGTCCTAATTTCTGGAGCCTGTTAGCAACTGGCGCCAAGAGTCGAGGCCTCTACCTGCCTGGGGCATACTGGGACAAGTGGGGATTTCTGGTACTGGTGAATGTGAAAGAGCGCAACGGCAGTGGAAACTCCGATAGCTGCAAATTGCTCGGTTCCGGCAGTGCCGGCTACAGGGTTTTTTTTTAAATCCATGAGATCTAGAATTTCCCAGGTTTATGGCACTGAAGAAAACACACCTGGCCGTTCTGAACCAAACACTGAAAAGCCTGCAGTTTTCAAATTGATTTCTTCATTCTCCCTTTTTAGGTTTTCTTTTGCTTTTGCCGGGATTCCTAAAATCGAACCATTGTCTGGTACACAAGCCAATCTGTATAACGGAAGCTGACCGTGATTGGCTGACACAACACACCTGACGGCGTCTAGAAGACACTGACGACAAGGTAGAAACTGTGAAGGAGTTGGAGGTACAAGGAAGCAGGAAAAATATCTGGGCTGACCTTGTTAATTTATATCCTGTTAGAAACATAAGAAGAGCCCTGCTGGATCAGACCAGGGAGGGGCCATCTAGTCCAGCCTCCTGCCTCACCCAGTGGCCAGCCAGTTCCTCTGGAGGGCCAGCAACAGGGCAGAGAGGCCGAGGCCTTCCCCTGATAAGAACCTCAGAAGAGCCCTGCTGGATCAGACCAGGGAGGGGCCATCTAGTCCAGCCTCCTGCCTCACCCAGTGGCCAGCCAGTTCCTCTGGAGGGCCAGCAACAGGGCAGAGAGGCCGAGGCCTTCCCCTGATAAGAACCTCAGAAGAGCCCTGCTGGATCAGACCAGGGAGGGGCCATCTAGTCCAGCCTCCTGCCTCACCCAGTGGCCAGCCAGTTCCTCTGGAGGGCCAGCAACAGGGCAGAGAGGCCGAGGCCTTCCCCTGATAAGAACCTCAGAAGAGCCCTGCTGGATCAGACCAGGGAGGGGCCATCTAGTCCAGCCTCCTGCCTCACCCAGTGGCCAGCCAGTTCCTCTGGAGGGCCAGCAACAGGGCAGAGAGGCCGAGGCCTTCCCCTGATAAGAACCTCAGAAGAGCCCTGCTGGATCAGACCAGGGAGGGGCCATCTAGTCCAGCCTCCTGCCTCACCCAGTGGCCAGCCAGTTCCTCTGGAGGGCCAGCAACAGGGCAGAGAGGCCGAGGCCTTCCCCTGATAAGAACCTCAGAAGAGCCCTGCTGGATCAGACCAGGGAGGGGCCATCTAGTCCAGCCTCCTGCCTCACCCAGTGGCCAGCCAGTTCCTCTGGAGGGCCAGCAACAGGGCAGAGAGGCCGAGGCCTTCCCCTGATAAGAACCTCAGAAGAGCCCTGCTGGATCAGACCAGGGAGGGGCCATCTAGTCCAGCCTCCTGCCTCACCCAGTGGCCAGCCAGTTCCTCTGGAGGGCCAGCAACAGGGCAGAGAGGCCGAGGCCTTCCCCTGATAAGAACCTCAGAAGAGCCCTGCTGGATCAGACCAGGGAGGGGCCATCTAGTCCAGCCTCCTGCCTCACCCAGTGGCCAGCCAGTTCCTCTGGAGGGCCAGCAACAGGGCAGAGAGGCCGAGGCCTTCCCCTGATAAGAACCTCAGAAGAGCCCTGCTGGATCAGACCAGGGAGGGGCCATCTAGTCCAGCCTCCTGCCTCACCCAGTGGCCAGCCAGTTCCTCTGGAGGGCCAGCAACAGGGCAGAGAGGCCGAGGCCTTCCCCTGATAAGAACCTCAGAAGAGCCCTGCTGGATCAGACCAGGGAGGGGCCATCTAGTCCAGCCTCCTGCCTCACCCAGTGGCCAGCCAGTTCCTCTGGAGGGCCAGCAACAGGGCAGAGAGGCCGAGGCCTTCCCCTGATAAGAACCTCAGAAGAGCCCTGCTGGATCAGACCAGGGAGGGGCCATCTAGTCCAGCCTCCTGCCTCACCCAGTGGCCAGCCAGTTCCTCTGGAGGGCCAGCAACAGGGCAGAGAGGCCGAGGCCTTCCCCTGATAAGAACCTCAGAAGAGCCCTGCTGGATCAGACCAGGGAGGGGCCATCTAGTCCAGCCTCCTGCCTCACCCAGTGGCCAGCCAGTTCCTCTGGAGGGCCAGCAACAGGGCAGAGAGGCCGAGGCCTTCCCCTGATAAGAACCTCAGAAGAGCCCTGCTGGATCAGACCAGGGAGGGGCCATCTAGTCCAGCCTCCTGCCTCACCCAGTGGCCAGCCAGTTCCTCTGGAGGGCCAGCAACAGGGCAGAGAGGCCGAGGCCTTCCCCTGATAAGAACCTCAGAAGAGCCCTGCTGGATCAGACCAGGGAGGGGCCATCTAGTCCAGCCTCCTGCCTCACCCAGTGGCCAGCCAGTTCCTCTGGAGGGCCAGCAACAGGGCAGAGAGGCCGAGGCCTTCCCCTGATAAGAACCTCAGAAGAGCCCTGCTGGATCAGACCAGGGAGGGGCCATCTAGTCCAGCCTCCTGCCTCACCCAGTGGCCAGCCAGTTCCTCTGGAGGGCCAGCAACAGGGCAGAGAGGCCGAGGCCTTCCCCTGATAAGAACCTCAGAAGAGCCCTGCTGGATCAGACCAGGGAGGGGCCATCTAGTCCAGCCTCCTGCCTCACCCAGTGGCCAGCCAGTTCCTCTGGAGGGCCAGCAACAGGGCAGAGAGGCCGAGGCCTTCCCCTGAGAAGAACATCAGAAGAGCCCTGTTGATTTAGACCAGTGGTCCATCGAGTCCAGCATCCTGTCTCACACAGGGGCCAGCCAGCTCCTCTGGAGGGCCAACAACAGGGCAGAGAGGCCCAGGCCTTCCCCTGATGTTGCCTCTTGGCTCTGGGATCCAGGGGTTGACTGCCTCCGAATGTTGAGGTTCCCTTTACTCAGCATGGCTAGTAGCCAGTGACAGACCTCTCCTCCATGAAGCCGTCTAATCCCCTTTTAAAGCTGTCTATGCCAGTGGCCATAACCGACATCCTCCGGCAGCGAATTCTACCTTTTAATCATTTGTCGTGTAAAGAAGTATTTCCTTTTGCTTGTGAAGGTGCAACCGAGGGAGGCTGACCAGCCTGTGAGCATCACAGCTGTGTGCAATTTGGACCCGGGTCTTTCCCATCCTGGCTTTTTTTTTGCTCTAACCACTACAAGACACTAGCTCCATCCTGCAAACCTTTACTCACATCCATTTAGCACTTAAAAAAAAAAAATCTATGGCCTTCCGGCTAAAGGAGAAGGATCTGACACATTAGAACATAAAGTAACTCTGGGCGCGTACAGAGTGTAATTCCCTCAATGCCTAAGCAGACTGCGGTCCATTCCATCTGCAGAAGCAGGGCTTCCTTCTTGCCAGGGTTCCCATGCGGGCCTCGATTCCGGCACATGCTTTAAAAAAGTTGACACCCCCCCCCTTGCTAGCATTCTAGAACACATCCCCAAAGCTTATAGTAGGAGCTTAGTCCCTGTGGGAGGAACATCTGTCCGGCGCCCAGGTAAGACCGCCGAGGCTAGGGTGCGCTGGCCAACCTCTCCAAGCATGTGTGGCGTGCAGACGCCGCTGGTGGCACTCTGGGTTGCACAGGGCCTACTCCTCCCTGTCGGCCCATGACAGACTTTGCAGAGGGGGGGAGGGAGGGGGCACGATGCCGGGGGCCCGGGTGGGCAGGCTGGTGATGGGGTGCATTCTGGGTCTGCTCTTGTGGAGCATTCCTCGGAGTTGTGAGGTGGACCTGAATGGGAAGGGGCCCTCAGGACTGGGTATTTGAGGTGGACTGTCAATAAAGACCCTTTCTCGGTTATCCAGGCATCCAAAAGCAGATAAAGGCAACCGAGATCAACCCGCACATCTCCAACTTGTATTTCCTACTTCAGCTTCTCTTCTCTTCTAATTAATTTCAAAACACTGCCTGGACATTATTCTATTCTATTCTATTCTATTCTATTCTATTCTATTCTATTCTATTCTATTCTATTCTATTCTATTCTATTCTATTCCATTCCATTCCATTCCATTCCATTCCATTCCATTCCATTCCATTCCATTCCATTCCATTCCATTCCATTCCATTCCATTCCATTCCTATTCCATTCCTATTCCATTCCTATTCCATTCCATTCATTTCAAAACATTGCCTGGATATATTCTATTCTATTCCATTCCATTCCATTCCATTCATTTCAAAACACTGCCTGGACATATACTTAGCCGCTCAGTATTAAGCAAAATGCTTCTGCCCCACCACCCCTCCATTCAGTGCCCTCCCCCAGCGAAAATCATCTTGCTACAGGGCTGCTTTAAAGGTGCTACTGGACTTGGGTTTTGTTTTATGACTGCAGACTAACACGGCTAGCCACTTGACCCTGCCCTGATTAAGACAGTTGCTCAAACTACCCACCTGCAAAAGGTGGGTAATGGCCCCCCTGCATGAGTCTCTGCTCTGGGATGACCTCTTTCCAATCATGAGGCACACTCAGAACTGTGACTCATGCGGAATTGCAGGGGAGGAAGGCAGGTAAGTTCATATTGTTCACACTATCCAAAAAGCAAAGGCTCTGTGGGTGTAAGGATGAGTTGTCCCTCCAATTTTAATGCAGGGGGAAAGAAAACCACATTCAGGTACTCATTCGTTGATGCTCACCCCGATATTTCGCTCATCAGAGTGTCATCTCCGATCTCAGCGCAGGCTTGTGTAACCTGGGGGCGGGCCGCTCATCGCAAGAATAGCAACAGTACTGCAGTTTTCATAACTTCTCAAACCTCCGGGCCGTGGTGCCTCCAACTAATGTAGCTTCCTTGTCCTTCCCAACGCGGAAGCCTGAGTTCAGCCAAAACCACCATTACAAATTAACGAACTCCTGGCAAAATGTTGTTTTATTCATTCCAGTTGTGGCTGAATCACGGTTATCTGGCTTTTGGAACTTACCCATCAAGACTACACAAAGTGCTCTGTAGATTTCAGAGGAATATCAACTCGCCTTGGCTTCCAAACGTCACGCTTTCAAGACTGCTAAGATTATCTGGTGCAGGCGGGGGGAAAAAAGAGGGGTCTGTTCTTTCCAGGAAAGCTCCATTTTATCACCCAGGCAGGCCACCGATTTGCAGAGGAGTCCCGTCCTCAGAGACGGAGGGGAAGCGCTACAAAACACACGAGTGGGGAAACCTGGGGAAAGGGATGACGTCTTTGATGTTCTCGACTCCCAGAATGCATTGGAGGTAACGCTCAAACCCCATTCCGAAGCCTCCGTGGGGGGTTGATCCAAACTGACGCAGCTCGAGGTACCTGGAGTGCAAACCGGCAGAGGAATTACACACCGTATTTCCCGTCTGCGGCACATCCCTCCTGACTGAAACAGGACTTCCTGTTCTTTAGTTCTTGCACAGACTAGAGTCTCTAAAACATTGTCCTCCATGAGATGCAGGCTTCTGACATGACTGTAGCTACCATCCGAAGAACACTGTCCTGAGCATGAGCCCCATTGGATAAAATGCGGCCTGTTTTCACATCGGCCTGCTCAAAATGGCTCCCTGTAGCACCTGTTGAAATGAATAACTACTACAGGCACTTGGAGGCTTCTAACCTGACTGCAGCTGCCAGGCTATGAGAGTAAACCTCACTGGATAAAATGGGAACTATTTTCACAGAGACCTGCACAGAATGGCTCCCTCTAGCACCTGTTGAAACTGATAACTACTACAGGCTGACAGAGGCTTCTGACCGGACTGTAACTCCCATCGTACAAATACTTTTCTGAGAGTGAGTTGCACTAAATAAAATGGGACCTACTTTCACACAGTTCTATTCAGGATGGCTCCCTGCAGCACCTCTTAGAACCAATAACTACTACAGGCAGGTAGACGCTTCTGATTATATGGAGGCTCTACTCAAATTAGTTTGAGCGAACTGAGGCTTAGAATGATTCTGAGAAGGAAAAAAGTGGGAGGGGAAGCTTCAGGCCCTGCCTTTTAACCACTCTGTACCTATTTTTTTTAATTTAAAAACAAACATAATGGAGGGTATTCACACGTCTCCCTTGTACTGTTTACTTTGGCCAAGAGGGACAAATGGGTTTCATTACTTATCAAAATTCTTCAGACAACCTATTTACACTTTTATTCTCACAACTTGGGGGAAACAAAAGCTACAAATGCCCACCTCTCTCCTCCCAAATAAACACCACCCATTGTTGGCTTTCGGAACCTACTCAAATTTTTTGTTTTCTCTCCATTTTTATTAAACTTGGCATGATGGGTCCACCATCTGCTTGCTTTGCCTGTTGGGTACATTGGAAAATGTGCAGAAAGTGGTACTTGGGTACCAGTACCCTAACCGGCCCTGACCTGGATGGCCTGGGCTAACCTAATCTTGTAAGATCCGGGTTAGTACTTGGATGGGAGACCAACAAGGAAGTCCAGGGTCGCTATGCAGAGGCAGCCAATGGCAAACCGCTGTTCGTCTCCTGCCTTGAAAACCCTGTGGTGTTCCCATGAGTCAGCTGCGACTTGACGGAGCTTTCCTCTGCCACCAACAAAAACTAGGCCCTTAGCCAGGATTTGGTGGCTTGTGGAGCAAATTTCTTTTCTGGTGGGGCTGAAGTTCTCAGTGCAGGAAGAAAAGACATTTGGCCAATGGAAAGCTGTTACCAGGATAGATCCCTACATTGGAAGCTGTCGACCACTTTAGATGACAGTTCTGAGCTGCTGCAAGTTAATCACTTTTGCCACCCTGAGCAACCATTTTGATAACAAGCCGGCAGGTGGCACAGAGCTAGAAGGGATCCTAGAGGTCACCTACTCCAACCCCCTTGGCCCAGTGCGGGAATTAGTCAACTACACCACCCCACTCTGCTTAAAGGAGCGCACGCCTTTAATTTTTTTAAAAAATTATTAAAAAGCATTTATAATTCTTGTGGGGCTGTGCCTTTAAGAAAGGGGGCCAAGCCCCCAAATGCCCCACCATAGCTACGGGCCTGCCTAAATCTGGTGCACCACGCAACAAGACTGTGAATGTGTTTGTTCTCTCTCTCTCTCACACACACAATAAATGACACATTGCATGCATTGTTTTGCTGTGCTTACCATTGGTAGGCGTCTTCCTGTCCCATCCTGTGGAACCAACACAAATAATTATTTTCAACGCATCGGCCACAGTGACAGATTCCAGAGAACTAAACCCTCTTCATCATTTGTACTGCAACAGACCAAGAGTCCTGCAGCACACCTTCAAGAGCCACAAATCTATGATGGCTTTGGCCAGCATCGGCCACAGTGACAGATTCCAGAGAATTAAACTCTCTTCATCATTTGTGCTGCAACAGACCAAGAGTCCCGCAGCACACCTTCAAATCTATGATGGCTTCGGCCAAAGCGGAACCTATTTATCTACTTGCAATTTCTTGCTTTCGAACTGCTAGGCTGGCAGGAGTTGGGACCAGAGACAGGAGCTCACTGCGTCATGCGGCACTCGGGTCTCGAACCACTGACCTACCGACCTTCCAGTCTGCAGCTTCAGCGTCTTAACCACTTGAGCCATGGCAGCCCTCATGAAGGCACTACACACACGTCTTAACCACTTGAGTCACCGCAGCCCACTTGAGTCATTAATTATTGGGGTTTGCTTATGCATAGAGACCAGGTGATAGTTTTATCCAGGTCTTGCAGAACATCTTCCTCCAGGACCTACTGGCTAGTAACCGTGCAGAGTTTGTGTTTTCTTATTCCTACAGGCAAATGATTTGCCTCAGCTGATTTACATCCCCCACCTGGCAGTTCTTCCCCATCACAGTGTACTCTTGCATTTCTATCTTAATTTAGACAGAGGGGGTCCTTTTTGTTGTTGTAAACACGCACTCAAGCGAACTGAGAATTAAAAGCTTTAGAAGCTTGTCTGATCGATTTCAGACAAAACTGCTTGTCCTCCCCTCTGTGCTAATTTGTGAGCAAGGATTATATTGGTGTTCCTGCATCGCACCTTGCATGGAGACCTGAGGAAATTTCTAGGAGGAGGCACGCAATGCGTTTTTCCGTAACGGATAAAGCAACAGATTAGCAAGACTGGGACCCGGCTAAACACATCCCTAAAGGAGCATCTGTTCTGTCTGAACGCTTATCCTTCTCTCCCCTTTAAATATCAATTAACCTTGATAAACCTCCACTTGAACAAATGCCAGGCTACTTTATTTCCATCCCCAATAAGCCAAATGCAGGAATTCTCTGTACCTCCGTAGGCGGGACTGCAGGAAATCCAGACGGTCCTCTCTTAAGCTGCCACCGCAAAGCTCCCCAATTCCTGGTACTAGAAGATCGACGGCTGCCACCTTAAAAGGAAGGTAAACCACATGTTCTCTTTGAAAGGCGCCTGGGATGATCACGTATGGAATTCCATGACTGTAGAATTCTGCTTCCCTGAACAGCCATCTGATTTCCGAATGGCTCATTCTTTAAAATAAAAAGAGTACTAAATACTAACGTTTCTAGTCCTCATAGATGTTCAGAACACAAGAACGTTATAAGAGCATGGCTGGATCAGACCAGTGAGGGTCCATCTAGTCCAGCTTCCTGTCTCACACAGTGGCAAACCAAGTTCCTCTAGAGGGCCAACAACAGGGCAGAGAGGCCGAGGCCTTCCCCTGAGAAGAACATCAGAAGAGCCCTCCTGGTTCAGACCAGTGAGGGTCCATCTAGTCCAGCATCCTGTCTCACACAGTGGCAAACCAAGTTCCTCTGGATGGCCAATAACAGGATATAGAAGAAGAAAAAGAAGAAGAGATTGGATTTCTACCTCACCCTTCACTCGGAGTCTCAGAGCAGCTTACCAATTCCTTTCCCTTCCCCTCCCCACAACAGACACCCTGTGAGGTAGGTGGGACTGAGAGAGCTCTGACAGAGCTGTCCTTGAGAGAACAGCTCTGACAGAACTATGGCTTGCTCATGGTCATCCAGCAGCTGCAAGTGGAGGAGTGGGGGAATCAAACCCGGTTTTCCCAGATTAGAGTCCATGCATTTAACCACTACAGCAAACTAGCTCTCAACACAAAACCGAGGCCTTCCCCTGATGTTGCCTACTGGCTCTGGGATTCAGAGGATTAGTGCCTCTGAATGTGTACGTTCCTCTCAGTCACCATGGCTAGTAGCCATTAATAGACTTATTCTCCACGAATCTACCTAATCCCCCTTTCAAGCTGTTTATTCTGGTGGCCATTGTGACATCCCCTGACAGTGAATCCACATTTTAATCACTCTGCGTAAAGTAGTATTTCCTTTTCTCCGTCCTGAACCTACTGCCCATGAGCGTCGTTGGATGCCCTCGAGTTCTAGTCTTTTGGGAGAGGGAGAAAAAAGTTCTCTTTGTCAACTCCCTCCACCCCATGCATCATTTTATAAACACCCTGAGTCGTCTCTTTCCTGAACTGAAAAGTCCCGGACTCTTCAGCCTTTCCTCACAGGGGAGGTGCTCCGACCCCGTCACCATCTTGGTCGCCCTCCTCTGTCCTTCTTCCAGCTCCGCAATGTCCTTTCAGCTTAAAGGCAGCAGGGAGGCCTCATGAAAGGGAGGAGCTTATGACATCAACCTAACATGCAGAAAGGTCCATGCGTATCTGAACAGATGGGCTCACGTGCCTTTATGAATTTTTACTGTTTTTTAATCCAGTCCTTTTGCCGAAGTGCTCAGAGCGACATACACGGTTCTGTCCCAGCCAAATGCTCCCTCTAAGCTGTGGAGTCTTGTGAGCAAAAATTCTACTTTGTGAGCTGCTGGCATTGAAGTTGTGAGGGAGCGACTTGGCTACGGCATCAGTTAGTTTGCTCTGGAGCCCTCCTTCCTGAGCTGAGACAAAAATGTGTGAGCTGGAGGCTAAAAAAACTGAGCTAGCTCACACTCACTCAGCTTAGAGGGAACATTGCATTTCATCTTTGGGTGAGGCAGCTTCGGTTGACAGAACCACTGGCCCAAGGTCATCCAGTCAGCTTCCACATCTGTGTGGTAATCAGGGGTCATTTCCTGCGGGAGCGCACCGGAG
>NW_015171010.1:76398-98256 GCF_001447785.1 Gekko japonicus | reverse complement strand
AAGCCCCGCCCCCTGCTCCCAGCAGCCTTCAGTTGGGCCACGAGGAGCAAGAAGCAGCCAGGTAAGTTGCAGAACCCCCCCCTTCCGCCTTCAGGTACAAGCTCTCCCTTCTCTGTGAGGACAGATCTGTGCGTTCCCCCCCCCCCAATAGCTAGCAATCCAAAACAGTCCAGTGGAGCCTGAGCGGTGGGTGTTGCCTTCTGACACTTCCGGTGATGTCAGGGAGTGTGGCATATGGAAATGAGTTATGCTAATGAGTTATGCTAATGAGCTCCTGCACCTCTTTTTCTACAAAATGACCCCTGGTGGTAATGTTACCAACTCCAGCTTGGGAAATTCCTAGAGATGTGTGTGTGTGTGTGGAGCTTTGGAAGGGTAGCATTTGGGGAGGGACCCCACCCGAGCGGCCATTTCCTCCAGGGCAACTGATCTCTGTACTCTGGAAATCCAACGTGATTCAGGGAGATCTTTGGGCCCCACCTGGAGGTTGGCAAGCCTACAGTGTGTGGGGACTCGAACCCAGATCTCCGAGATCTTATTTCCACGCAGCCACAGACGAGCTATATCAGGTGGACCTAGGCAGGATCAGGCCTGTTCCATTCCAAAGGTTACAGCAAAGCAGAAAGAGCAGTGGGAAATTTTACTCCTACCGTACGATGGGGTCCGTCTTCATTGTCCCGCATATAGAACGGTTTCAGGTCATACGGATAGTTCAATACAAACACGGGGATCCCGCCGCAGTGCTCGACCAAGTATTTCTCGTGTTCGCGCTGGAGATCC
This sequence comes from Gekko japonicus, assembly GCF_001447785.1. NCBI lineage: Eukaryota > Metazoa > Chordata > Lepidosauria > Squamata > Gekkonidae > Gekko > Gekko japonicus. The sequence goes on along the minus strand of NW_015171010.1, from coordinate 97,476 downwards.
TGGCCCCACTGCAAAACAAGACCGTGCGGATTGAAAAAGAAAAGAAAAGAATTCCAGCCTAAAAGAATCCAGACTTTAAAAGAAGGTTCCAAATCCAGCTAAGAACTATTGCTGCCACGGACATTTCAGTTGACACAGACACGCTATCGACATGGGAAGGGCCGGTTCACACAAAGAGAACACCCATGGCTTGGCCAGGAGCTCAATGGGGCCTTTTAGGGATGCCAGCCTCCAGGCGGGACCTGGGGATTCCCTGGAATTAAAGCTCATCTCCAGACGACAGAGATCAGTCCCCCCTGGAGAAAACGAGTGCCTTGGAGGGTGGACTCCGTGGCAGACGTGTCGAACTCATTTGTTACAAGGGCCGGATCGGGTATAAATGTCACTTTGTCGGGCTGGGCCACGTATGCCATAAACGCAATGCCAGGTACCGGAGACAGAAACTGTATAAAGGACAGCAGTTGGTAAGCTCCGAGCCGGTGTATCCTCACTGCGAGGCCTCATGGGCTGGGGTGTGTGTGTGCAGAGGATAACCCACATGGGTGGACTGGAGAGCCAGCAGTGCAGCCCTGGGCAGACGCTCCCACGCTGCTTGACTGCTGCAGACAGGGTTGTTCCGCCATGCTGAAGCCACAATCGGACTGGCTCCGCCCACTCCCCCCCCCCAGCAGTCTCCCGTTCCCTCCCTTGCATTATCTCTTCGCAGGCCACATAAGAGCTCTGGACAGGCCAGTTCCGGCTCCCGGGCCTTATGTTTGTCACCCCTGCTCCATGGCTTTGAACACCACTGAGGCCCCCGTCCTCCCCAGGCTCCATACCCATATCTCCGACGCGGAGAGGAGGAGATTGGATTCATACCTCGCCCTTCACTCGGAGTCTCAGAGCGGCTTACCATCTCATTCCCCTTCCCCCTCCCCACAACAGACACCCTGTGAGGTAGGTGGGGCACTGCTTTGAGAGAACTTGTGACCGACCCAAGTTCACACCAGTGGCTTACAATCTCCTTCCCCTCCCCACAACAGACACCCTGTGAGGTAAAACAAGAAGAAGAAGAGATTGGATTTATACCTCACCCTTCACTCGGGAGTCTCAGAGCGGCTTACCATCTCCTTCCCCTCCCCACCACAGACACCCTGTGAGGTAGGCGGGGCTGAGACAGCTCTTTCCGGAACTGTCCTTGAGAGAACAGCTCTGACTGAACTATGGCTGGCCCAAGGTCATCCAGCAGCTGCAGGTGGAGGAGTGGGGAATCAAACCCGGTTCTCCCAGATTAGAGTCCGCCCACTTAACCACGACACCGAACTGGCTCTTGTGTTTCCCAACCTGGATCAGGCAATCCTGCCCCCGCAGACCCAAACAGTGGCCGGGGGGGGGGGACTTGGCAACCGGAAGGCCCTGAATTCTCCTGAGGCGATCGCTTGGGGCTGGCACCGAGGGACATGAAAGAGAGGGGGTTAGGAGGACAAAATTCTGGGGGACCCGGTCCCCTTGGGCGCCCATGGAGCCAGGTTCAGTTCAATCTGAATGCAAGACACTGCTTATACTGAATCAGGCCCTCCGTCCATCACAGTCGGTACTGTCTCCTCAGCAGCGCTTTTTCTGTAGAAAAAGCCCAGCAGGAACTCATTAGCATAATAGGCCACACCCAACAGCAGAAACTCATTCGCACATTAGGCCACACCCTGACACCACAGCTCATTAGCATATTAGGCCACAACCCCGTGTTGCCAAAAGTGTGGTCATCCAGCCACACCCACCTTTCCCGTCTTATTCTGTTTACCTTGTTCGTTGTCAAAACCCAGGGCCTTTTTTTGTAGCAGGGACTCCTTTGCATGTTAGGCCACACACGCCTACTGTAGCCAATCCTAATGAGTTCCTGCTGTTGGGTGTGGCCTATTATGCTAATGCGTTCCTGCTGGGCGTGGCCAACTCAGGAGCCAGCTGGAACTCCGTTCCTGTGCGTTCGTGCCCCAAAATAGCCCTGCTCCTCAGACTGGGAGCAGCTCCTGCTGCAAGATCCTTCAACCGGAGATGCCGGGGATTGAACCTGGGACCTTTCTGCATACAAAGCGGAGGCTCTGCCACTGAGCCGCAGCCCCTGTTTATGTGATTTGTTTTTAATACGACATTTCGGTTGGATCTGGGTCAACGCTCCCTCTAAGCTGTGGAGTCTTGTGAGCAAAAATCCTACTTTTGTGAGCCACTAGCATCAAAGCTGTGAGCGAGCGATTTGGCCACTGCATCAGTTAGTGTGCTTTGGAGCCATCCTTCCTGAGCTAAGATGAAAACGTGTGATCCGGAGGCTCGAAGAACTGTGAGCTAGTTCACACTGACTCAGCTTAGAGGGAACACTGGTCTGGGTTGTGTGAGGGAATCTTTGCAAGGGGGGGGGGCACGGTGGCTCTCATCCACCCCTTCAGTCACCATGTGGGACTCAGCCCTAAAGACAAAAGTGGGAACTGGGCCTCAAATATTACTTGCGCTTTTTATGCTGTGTGAAGCAAAAGTGCCTATGAAGGGTTAAGTGATATAACAGTATGTTAGCCCTCTTCCTAATGCAGCTGTTTCAAGTTTGTTATTGTTAAGGTGCTGATTCTAAGGACAGGCAGACCTACCAATTAACTCTATTTGGAAAAACTGTTTTGACCGCAAAGTGGGGGCAGCTGATACCGTGTTTCCCCGAAAATAAGACACTGTCTTATATTTATTTTTTCTCAAGAAGACACACTAGGGTTTATACCACAAATGCATAGAAATCCTGCTAGGGCTTATTTTTTGGGTAGGTCTTATTTTCGGAGAAACAGGGTATTTGAAAGGGAAAAAGAGTATATCTTGCCACCTTAGCTGGGGGGAAATTTAGCCTAGGGTATTCGGGGAACTCCTGTATGCGGTTTGTATTTGCAGACCTCGACATGAAGCCACATTCCTTGTTGTGACTTATGGCCTATGCTTCCTGAAACTGCGCTGTAGAACACAGGTAGTTTGAGTCAGTATTTTTTTTATTTTGTTGTACTCTCTGAAGTGTTTGTTTGCTGGATTTTGTGTTTCTCTCTTTTGATCGCTGTCTTAAATAAATACTTTCTTTTAAAACTTAAGTTGGCTCATGTGTGCGCAAGTCTCCTGTTAACCCACAAGAAAGCCTAGCTATCTTGACATGCTGAGATTTTGCTGACCTCAACAGTTCTCACAACAGCTTGAAGTGGACTAGAATAACCAATTCATCTCGCAGGAGTTCTGCAGGGAAGTCTGTGGGAGACACCTGTACTTACCAAATGCAGAGTACTCACCTCTGGTTTGTAAGTGAAAACACAGGGTGCCCGATTTAAGATCTCTATGGCTTCAGAGTATGACATTCTAGAAGAGGGGGGGGGGAAAGCAGTTAAAGAGTTTGGCCTCCTTTGCTACAGACATATATCTGAGTGTTAAGATCTTCGTGGAAGGGTTTGATCTCGCTGCCATTTGGAAAACCTTTGTGTGCTTGAATCTAAGGAACTGCCTTGGAGTGGTGTTCACACCTGGGAAACGAAGACACATTTACACCACAAGGCTAACACAGCTTCTTGTGACTTAAAACATAAGAACATAAGAAGAGCCAGTTTGGTGTAGTGGTTGAGTGCGGGTGCTAATCTGGGAGGGCCGGGTTTGATTCCCCGCTCCTCCACTTGCACCTGGCTGGATGACCTTGGGCAAGCCATAGTTCTGATAAGAGCTGTTCTTGAAAAAAGAGCAGTTTCTGTCAAGAGCTCTCTCAGCCCCACCGCCTCACAGGGTGTCTGTTGTGGGGAGGGGAAGGGAAAAGAGTTTGTAAGCCACTCTGAGACACCTTTGGGTAGTGGAGGGCGGGGTATAAATCCAATCTCTTCTTCTCTTCTCTATATCAGACCAGTGGTCCATTTAGTCCAGCATCCTAACTCACAGAGTGGTCAACCAGTTCCTCTGGAGGGCCAACAACAGGGCATAGAGGTCAAGGACTTCCCCCAAGGTTGCCTCCTGGCTCTGGGATTCAGAGGCTTAATGCCTATGAATGTGGAGGTTTCCCTCAGTCACCATGGCTAGTAGCCCCTGATAGACTTATCCTCCGTGACTCTATTTAATCCTCTTTGAAAGCTGTTTATTCCTGTGGCCATCACAACATCCTCTGGCAGCGAATTCCACATTTTAAATCCCTCTCGGTGTAAAGCAGTATTTTCTTTCGCCTGTCCTGAACCTACTGCCCATCAGCTTCATGAAAGGCCCTCGAGTTCTAGTCTTTTGGGAGAGGGAGAAAAAATTTCTCTTTGGCAACCGTCTCCATCCCACACATCATTTAATAAACCTCTATCATGCTCCCACCCACCCACCTTAGTCATCTCTTTTCTAAGAAAACTGAAAAGGTAACAGGAGATATACAGCGCACGCCGATGGTGCGTACTATCCAGGGGTCATTTCCTGCAGGAGCACACAGGAGCGGAGCTCCGGCAGTAAAGAGCCCAGGGGGTGGGCACATGCAACAAGCCCCACCCCCTGCTCCCAGCAGCCCTCAGTCAGAGCAAGAAGCAGCCAGGTAAGTTGCAGTGGGTGTTGCCTTCTGACACACTTCTGGTGATGTCAGGGGGTGTGGCATATGCTAATGAGTTATGCTAATGAGCTCCTGCACCTTTTTTTCTATGAAATGACCCCTGCTACTATCCAAGCCCATTGATTTCAATGCACTTAGACTGGAGTAAGTCTGCATAGGTTTGCACTGAGTGGTGGGAGGGACAGGCTGCTTTATCCCTCCCCATCTTCTCTACTTAAATTGCTCCATCCCTGAGAGTTTTCTCTTAATTTTTTCCAACGTCATCAGGGATTGTTCCTTACATTTGCATGCAATGTCCAGGTAGGCCCTCCTTTCTCCTGACAACAGTTCTGGGAGGCCCAGTCCAGACAGAGACGGCTCATTCCATAGTAAAACCAATTTTCTGAAATGTACCACTTCAGAGTGGCTGCGTTATCCCTCACAGAGGCATTCCGTGCATCAATTTACATATAAAAAGTTATTATACAAAAACACTGAGGCCTTGCCGGCTGACTGAATAGAAGAAGAGATTGGATTTATACTCTGCCCTTCACTACCCAAAGGAGTCTCAGAGGGGCTTACAAACTCCTTTCCCTTCTCCTCCCCACAACAGACACCCTGTAAGGTAGGTGGGGCTGAGAGAGCTCTGACAGGAACTGTCTTTTTCAAGAACAGCTGTGCCAGAACTATGGCTTGCCCAAGATCATCCAGCAGGTGCAAGTGGAGGAGTGGGGAATCAAACCCAGTTCTCCCAGATTAGAGTCCGCACACTTAACCACTACACCAAACTTGGATTGGATTTATACCCCGCCCTTCACTACCCGAAGGAGTCTCAGAGGGGCTTACAAACTCTTTTCCCTTCCCCTCCCCACAACAGACACCCTGTGAGGCAGGTGGGGCTGAGAGAGCTCTGACAGAAATGGCTCTTTTTTCAAGGACAGCTCTGACAGAACTACGGCTTGCCCAAGGTCATAAGAACATAAGAGACGCCAATGTTGGATCAGGCCAAAGGCCCATCCAGTCCAACACTCTGTGTCACACAGGGGCCAGAAATGCCAGTGCCATCAGGAGGTCCAGCAGTGGGGCCAGGACATTAGAAGCCCTCCCACTGTTGACCCCCCCCCCCCAAGCACCAAGATGACAGAGCATCACTTGCCCCAGAGCCCCTATCTATACCTTGTGGCTAATATCCACTGATGGACCTCTGCTCCATATGCTTATCTAATTCCCTTTTGAAGCCGTCCATGCTTGTAGCCGCCACCACCTCCTGTGGCAGGAAGCAAGTGGAGGAGTGGGGAATCAAACCCGGTTCTCCCAGATTAGAGTCCGCGCACTTAACCACTACACCAAACTGGTAGAATAGGTTATTGAAATCTGAGGAGGGGAGACGTTTGCATAGCTGTCTCTCAAAATGGGAAGCTCAACGTGAATAACCAAACGGTTATTTCCAGACCACCCAGAAACCTGGAATTTGGCACGTGTTGAGCCCAAGACACATTGTCTACGAGAAAGGACTGAAAATAGGACTTTGTTGTACCTCACAATCAAAATACAGGGCATGAAGTTTACCTCATAAAAGAGGTCTAAGTTCCAGCATATAGTGAGTCATACCAGACGGAACAGTGACCAGCGTGCTTAAATGTTTGCCGAATGCAACTGGCCTTTACTTGAATGAACATCTGAAGCTGCCTTTTACAGAGTCAGGCCTAGACTGCCAGCCCCCCCCACTGGGGTTGGGGGAAGTGTTCCCTCTAAGCTGAGTTAGTGTGAGCTAGCTCATAGGTCTTTAGCCTCCGGCTCACATTCTTTTGTCTTAGCTCAGGAAGGATGGCTCTGGGGCTAACTAATTTATGCAGTAGCCAAATCGCTCGCTCAGAACGTGAATGCCAGCAGTGCACAAAGTAGAATTTTTGCTCACAGGACTCCACAGCTTAGAGGGAGCATTGGTTGGGAGATCCCCTATGCTGGGCCCCTGCCCCCTGCTGCTCATCTAGGGCTGCCAATCCGCAGTTGGGGGCAGGGGATCACCTGGTTTGGAGGCCCTCCCCCCACTTCAGGGTTATCAGCAAGCGAGGGGGGGGGAATGCCTGCTGGGCACTCCATTATTCCCTATGGAGACCGGTCCCCATAGGGTATAATGGAGAATAGATCCATTGGTAACTGGGGCTCTGGAGGGGGGCTGTGTTTTGAGGTAGAGGCACCAAATCTTCAGCATAGCATCTGATGCCTCTCCTCAAAAAAGGGAAAAAACAAGAAAAACCCCAAGCTTCAAAAAGACTGGACCAGGGGATCCGATTCTATGAGCCCCCAAAGAAGGTGCCCCCATTCACCATTATTTCCAATGGAGGAAAGGCATTTAAAAGGCAGTCCCTTTAAATGCGACAGCCAGAACTCCCTTCGGAGTTCAGTCGTGCTTCCGGGTTTGATTCCCCGCTCCTCCACATGCAGCTGCTGGTGTGACCTTGGGTCAGTCACAAGCTCTGTCAGAGCTGTTCTCTCACGAGCAGTCCTCGAAAGAGCTCTCTCAGCCCCACCTACCTCATAGGATGTCTGTTGTGGGGAGGTGAAGAGAAAGGAGATTGTAAGATGCTCTGAGAGTGAAGGGCGGCGTATAAAACTAATCTCTTCTTCTTCTTCTTCTTCTTCTTCTTCTTCCTTCCCCTCTCACAGAGGGCTTCTGGAAAGTCTCTCACCGGCTTGTCAGCCTCACCTGGCAACCCTAAATGGTACCAGCGTGTACGTGTGTGGCTTGGGTGGAGAATGTGTTAGAAGTACAAGTTCCTACCATCCCTGCTTAGGGTTGGGAAATATCTGGAGATTTTGGGGATGGAGCCCAAGGAGGACGAAGACTGGGGAGAGGAGAGACTTCAGGGGATATAACATCATAGAGGCCACCTTCCCAAGTGATCCTTTTCTTCAGGTGAACTGATCTCTGTTGCCTGCAGATCAGTCAGACGAAGAGTCAACAGAGATATGTCTGCAAAATCATTTACTGTTGTCATTCTGTAGAAAGTTCTCTTCTATTATCGCTCACATGAAACGGATACTGCGCAATATAAACAAATCCGTTTCACAAGAATTGCTTTATCTGAGTGTGTAGCAATCACAATTCTTATCAATAGAAGGAAGAAAATAAACAGAAGAGGAGAGAGAAGAGATTGGATTTATACCCCGCCCTTCACTTGGAGTCTCAGAGTGGCTTACAAACTCCTTTCCCTCCCCCTCCCCACAACAGACACCCTGGGAGGTGGGTGGGGCTGAGAGAACTCCGACACAAACGGCTCTTTTTCAAGGACAGCTGTGCCAGAGCTTGTGACTGACCCAAGGTCACACCAGCAGGTGCAAGTGGAGGAGTGGGGGAATCAAACCCGGTTCTCCGAGATTAGAGTCCGCGGACTTAACCACGACACCAAACTGGCTCTCCACATTCAATTATAGATGTGAAAAATTCATAATGAACCGTTTTCATCTCCCGCTAATTGTTTCAGGGCTCTCATTTCGCAACCTGATAAATTATGCCATGGACAAAGAGCATCCAAGATTATGTGGTACGCTCGGATTTGAGGAAATCCAGGTCTTCCACTGGTCTTCCCCCTGGGCACCACCACTGTGGACACTGCAAAATTTGATTCCGGGACACAAACCTATTAGACTATCTGCGTTTTCCACATGCTCAACTTTTATGTCATTTTATGTCCATGTCCACGGGTGTATGTGGGAAAAACCGAGCGTCCTATCAAAGTTCGGGTGCTTGAACACATTCCCCGCATTAGGAATAATGATTTAGATGCTGCTTTAACTGAGCATTTTGTTCAGAACAATCATGCTCATGATCAGGGGTCATTTCCTGCAGGAGCGCACAGGAGCGGAGCTCCGGCAGTAAAGAGCCCAGGGGGCGGGCACATGCAACAAGCCCCACCCCCTGCTCCCAGCAGCCCTCAGTCAGAGCAAGAAGCAGCCAGGTAAGTTGCAGAGCCCCCCCCCCCGGGGACCCAGGCCCAAAACAGTCCAGTGGCACCTTTAAGACCAAGTTTTATTCAGGTGCAAGCTCTCCCTCCTCTGCGAGGACAGATCTGCACGTTGCCCCCCCCCAATAGCTAGCAATCCAAAACAGTCCAGTGGAGCCTGAGCGGTGGGTGTTGCCTTCTGACACACTTCCGGTGATGTCAGGGGGTGTGGCATATGCAGATAAGTTATGCTAATGAGCTCCTGCGCCCCTTTTTCTACGAAATGACCCCTGCTCGTGATGATTTCCGTCATTTAGTTTTATCTGCTGCTAATAGTACTGTTAACACAAGGAAGGTGTTGCTGCAAGAAGAGGCTAGATGGATATACCGTTTGAATTCACCGCTGCCTCATGGGCTAAACTTGGAACTTGATCTTAGTTCTTTTCTGTAACCATAACTGTATTATGTTAGTTGTAAACTAGAACTTTGGCACACAATGTAAATCTCCTCACGTCTGGTATTGTGCCCACAGAGTGGTTTTTGAAAATCACACCCTGTCACTTTCAGCATGTTTATAATGTCCAGCCACGGCTGCTAAGGCTTGACATTGAGTATTTACTTTTAGGAGAAAAAAGGTTTTGATGTTTATATAGTCTGTTGGTCTAATATGTGAAGGTAATAATATAGATGGCATTTTACAGTTGGGTTTTACAAACAGGAAGAAACATACATGAATACACTAGTACTTTAAATGCTGTTTGCACAGGCAGACTGTGGCTGGTAGCAATTAGCAGTGGAGACTTTATGTTTGGCTTCTAGAATCCAGCTAATACATTGTGAAGACCTTGGGTTCTGTTATTAGAGAGTCAACATGGAATGTTTCCTTCAAGAGTTGATAAGTAGAAATGTAAGTGACAGTTCTGAGTGTAATGGTTCATTGTGAATTTTTAAAGCTACATTGGCCCCGGTCACACGGAGACTTTGCCACGCGAAAGGCATGAATGCTGGGCGAATTTTCGGAGTGTGATCACACCGCAACATCTGGTAAGTGTAGCGCACCTTTGGCGTGCCACTGAAGATGCGCAGTTAAAAAGTACCTGCAACAGGGGTCATTTCGTAGAAAAAGAGCTAGGGGGACTCATTAGCATAACTCATTAGCATATGCCACACCCCCTGACATCACCGGAAGTGTGTCCTCCCCACAGCCGGCGGCGACCTCCAGCGGGCACCAGCAGGGAGCTCCAGGCCCCGCCCTCCCACACCTCACCCGGGGGGATGGCGTCCCCCCGCGTCCCCCCCCAAATGACCCCGTCCTGCAAAGTTCCACTACCAAATGGTTTGCCACGGGCTGCAGACGGACTTGTTCGGTGTGATCGCGCCGGCACATGCCTATTCTCTCCGGCAATCCTCTTTGTAGCATGCGGCGAAGGACAAAACCCCGGTGCGCCACCATCATGCCTGATTGCATAATGGCGGATCAGAATGCGACGGCGCAAATAGCCACGTCTCCCCCCCCACCCTGCATTTTCCGGCACATGCGGCCAGGGCCCTTTATAATTGAATGTGTATTTTCTTCCTTCTACTGATAAGAATTGTGATTGCTACACGCTCAGATAAAGCAATTCTTGTGAAATGGATTTGTTTATATTGCGCGGTATTCGTTGTGAGTGAGCAATAATAGAATTTTCCACAGAATTACTACAGTAAATGATTTTGCAAACGTATCTTTATCAACTCTTTTCGTTATTTTTGTCAAGGATGTTGTGTTTGGATTTCCACTTCCTCCCGTGATCTCTCATTTTTGGCCTATTCCAAACCCTATTCCATGTCAAGACCTTGCCTTGTCACTGTTCGGTGTTAAATGCTTGACAAGGCTCACAGCTGAATAATTGCTGTAGGCATTAGATTCCAGTAGATGTAGGGAAGAAGAAACAAAGCATGGTGGGGCACTGTTCCCTCTAAGCTGAGTTAATGTGAGCTAGCTGACAGTTTTTCAGCCTCCGGCTCAGGAAGGGATGGCTCCAGAGCAAACTAATTTACGCAGCAGCCAAATCACTCGCTCACAGCTTTAATGCCCGTAGCTCACAAAGTAGAATTTTTGCTCACAAGACTCCACAGCTTAGAGGGAGTATTGCTTGGGATGTAGGTGGGGCTGCGAGAGCTGTTTTGAGGACTGCTCGTGAGAGAACAGCTCTGAGAGAACTTGTGACTGACCCAAGGTCACACCAGCAGCTGCATGTGGAGGAGTGGGGAATCAAACCCGGTTCTCCCAGGTAAGAGTCCGTGCTTTTAACCGCTACACCAAACTGGCTCTTGTGAGAACAGCATTCCTACAGGACAATTCTTAACAACCGGAATGACAACACTGAACATATTCTGTTGCACTATGATTTTTTAACAGGGGGAAAGAAAACAATTGCTTACATTATAAATCGGTTCTTCAACATCTGTTCTATCTTGCCCTTAAGGGGTGGGAAGAAGAGAAAATGAAAAAAAAGGTCATTCAACACTGGCAATCGGAAAGAACTCAGAAAAAGACCAGCTCACATGTTAATTCTCCAGAAGCGTTTCGCAATAGGATCATGAACTCCACGGGGCTTTATGTTTCACCCAGGCCAAACTAGATGCACACAGATACGCAGCCCAAATTCTGCACGGGGATGACCTTGATTGGGCCCTTTGGTTGGACACACAGTTCGGCACCACTGAATATGCCCTGCTTGTTTTATTTTTATTTATGTTACCGATATTCTGCCTTTCTCAAAGGGAGTCAAGGCAGGTTACGCATAGTGAGTCGGTACAGTCGACAAAACGGGACATCCAATATTCAGTGCATTAGGATTTTAGAAGTCTGGAACCACCAGAAAGAAGTGAAGATTAGCATAAGTATTCACATGACACATTAAGCGGTACAGAAATTACACAAATAGGATCCTGCTTACAGTAAGCTATACGCAGCGGGGTAGACCACAGTCCCTGACCAGTTATCCAAGCAAGTTTGTAAAACCATTCTGTACGGTTGCAGCCCCAGAAGGTTGGACAGAACCAGTGGGTTGAAATTAAATCAGAAGAGTTTTTGGCTAAACATCAGGAAGAACTTCCTGAGAGTTAGAGCAATTCCTCAGTGGGACAGGCTTCCTCGGGAGGTGGTGGGCGCTCCTTCTTGGAAAGTTTTCAAGCAGAGGCTCGATGGCCATCGGACAGCCATGCTGATCCTGTGAACTTAGGCAGACCCTGAGAGGGAGGGCAGGAAGGGTTGCCTCAGGGCTTAGTTCTCCTGGCCCTTTCTTACATGCCCAGGGAAATGCTGATCGCCACTTTCGGGGTCAGGAAGCCATTTTTCTCCAGGCCAGTTTGGCTGGGGATCCCGGAGGTTCTTTTGTCATTTTCTGGGCGTGGGACACCGGTCACTGGGTGTGTGTGGGGGGGGAGGTATTTTTGAGTTTCCTGCATTGTGCAGGAAGTTGGACTAGATCTTGATCTATCCTTTACTACATTTATAAAGCAGGCAGGTTACAGAATAGGGTTGCCAAGTGGGACTTACCTTGGCGGCGGGGGACTCCCGGGTGGATCCTGGAGCGCACGCGCAGCACATACGTCACCAGGAAGTGACGTTATGACGCCGGGTATGCTGGGGGCGGGGCCACGACCATATAAGGCCCCGCCCCCAGCGTTCCCGGCGTCATAACGTCACTTCCGGGTGACACGCACGTCAGTGAGGAGTTGGGATCCCTGTTACAGAACGTTGTAGGGAACGTTAATTGTTTGTACCTCTTGTCCGGGGGCTACATGCTTATGAAAGAGTCCAGCATCGTGAGAGCACTTGGACAGTATCGTGTCTGTCGCTTTCTTGAAAAGATCCTCCATCACCTAAGCAAAAAAAAAGGGGGGGGAGGTAATTATGCAGACGTGTTTTCAACCGTTATTAAATTTATTCCTCACCTTGGTCTGAAGATGGCTTGCGGTTAGCAACGCTACGTCGCACTGCGGGGTTCTCAGAGACGTTACAACAAAACGATGCATTCAAACATTTCTATCCAGCCTTTCTCTCCCTTGTTCGACTTTAACCTTTTCAGCACAGAGGGAAGGGAAGACGTCACCATTCTCCTTTGCTGTAGACGGAGGAACGGAGGCTTGCATTCGCGAGATCATAGCAGAGGTAAAATTCAGCCCAGGGATTTCCTGATTCAAAATGCAGTCTCTTTGACGCTGCACCACACCAGGCACAAGAGTTGGAAACCAAAGACTAGCAGGAGGAGTAAATCTGCAGATACAACCACTGCTTTTATGCCATGGGGAGGAGTTGTGGCTTCCCCGGCATCTCCGGTTAAAAGGACCAGGCAGGAGGTGATGTGGAAGACCTCAGCCTGAGACCCTGGAGAGCTGTAAAGAGAGACTGTGGCTCAGTGGAAGAGCCTCTGCCTGGCATGCAGAAGGTCCCAGGTTCAATACCCAGCATCTCCTGTTAAAAGGACCAGGCAGGAGGTGATGTGGAAGACCTCAGCCTGAGACCCTGGAGAGCTGTAAAGAGAGACTGTGGCTCAGTGGAAGAGCCTCTGCCTGGCATGCAGAAGGTCCCAGGTTCAATCCCCGGCATCTCCTGTTAAAAGGACCAGGCAGGAGGTGATGTGGAAGACCTCAGCCTGAGACCCTGGAGAGCTGTAAAGAGAGACTGTGGCTCAGTGGAAGAGCCTCTGCCTGGCATGCAGAAGGTCCCAGGTTCAATCCCCGGCATCTCCTGTTAAAAGGACCAGGCAGGAGGTGATGTGGAAGACCTCAGCCTGAGACCCTGGAGAGCTGCTGCCAGTCTGAGTAGACAATACTGACCTTGATGGACCAACGGTCTGATTCAGGATAAGGCAGCTTCATGTGGAGGGTTGTGACTCAGTGATGAAGCATTTGCTTGGCATGCAGAAGGTCCCAGGTTCAATCCCTGGCATCTCCAGTTCAATAGACCAGGCAGAAGATGATGGGAAAGACCTCTGCCTGAGACCACTGCCAGTCCGAGTAGCCCCACTGGTGGACCTTCTGATGGCACCTGGTATTTCTGGCCACTGTGTGACACAGAGTGTTGGGCTGGATGGGCCTTTGGCCTGATCCGACATTGGCGTCTCTTATGTTCTTACAATGCTGACCTTGATGTCCCAATGGTCTCATTCAGTATAAGGCAGCTTCGTGCTTGGTGTCGTGGTTAAGAGCGGCAGACTCTGATCTGGAGAACTGGGTTTGATTCCACACTCCTCCACTTGGAGCCAGCTGGGTGACCTTGGGCAAATCACAGCTTTCTCTCAGCCTAAAAATAAGCACAGCTCGCCACCTAGTGGTGCCAAGAGACAGCTACAGCTTCAGGCCGCCAGACAACCCTTAGGGATCCCCTGTCTATTCTACACACAATGACACGCAATCATTCATTTTTAGCCTCATGTATGTTCAAGGAGTGGCTGTGGCTCTGTGGCAGAGCCTCTGCTTCACATGCAGAAGTTCCCAGGTTCGATCCCCGGCATCTCCCGTTTCAAAGGACCGGGCATGAGGTGACGTGAAAGACCTGGGGTGGTGCCCGTCTGTCCATCAGCAGATATAGGTGGGTGTCATCAGCATACTGATGACAACCCAGACTGAAACGCTGCACCAGCTGGGTGAGGGGGCGCATATAGATGTTAAACATCTATAAAATATCAATTTTAAAAAGCATTGGGGAAAGGATTGCACGGGGGAAAGTTAATCGGGAGAGGTGGTCCTCCAGGTATGAAGGCTGCAGGCCGTTAAGGGTTTTATAAGTTAAAACCAACACTCTGAAGAAGAGTTGGTTTTTATACTCCGCTTTTCTCTACCTTCAGGAGTCTCAAAGTGACTTACAATCGCCTTCCCTTCCTCTCCCCAAAACAGGCACCCTGTGAGGCAGGTGGGGCTGAGAGAGTCCTGAGAGAACCGTGACTGGCCCAAGGTCACCCAGCAGGCCTCCTGTGTCTCAAAGAGGCTTACAATTGTGAAGTGTAGTGGGTTAGACGCATGAAGTAAGCATGGAGACTGATGTAGTGATCAGCATACTTTACTGGTACACAACAAGACACCACACAACGGCCGGGTGGCCAACTATATACATCCCTGGGGACACATCCCTAGGTTCCATTGGCGGGTTTGAATCTCCCGCCACGGTCCCATTGGTCCCCCAGTGGAGAGACTAGGATCCTAGTCCCCATTGTTATTTCATCCTCAAGCTCCAAAGTGTGCGCTGGCATCTGGTGGCGGCCAGCGGACACAACAAATTGCCTTCCCTTCCTCTCCCCACAACAGTCACCTTGTGAGGCAGGTGGGGCTGAGAGAGTCCTGAGAGAACAGTGACTGGCCCAAGGTCACCCAGCAGTCTTCATGGGGAGGAGGAATGAGGAATCAATCTTGGTTCTCCAGATTAGAGTCCGCCGCTCTTAACCCCACACTGGCTCTCCACTACTCCTCTCCCCACAACAGGCACCTTGTGAGGCAGGTGGGGCTGAGAGAGTCCTGAGAGAACCGTGACTGGCCCAAGGACACCCAGCAGGCTTCACATGGAGGAGGAGTAGGGGAGTCACACCCGGCTCTTCAGATCAAAGTCCACCACTCTTAAACCACTTCCTCCACCCTGGCTTTGAATTGGCACCAGAAAATAATTGGGAGCCAGCGCAGCCGTTGCAAGATAGGGGGTGATATGAGCTGACCGTGGAGACCTGGTCGACAGGCTGGCAGCTGCATTCTAGACTACCCTGCAATTTCCGAAGCATCTTCAAGGGTAGGCCTACAATCAAAATCATCTAAGTTCGTGGCCTGAGAAGAAGAAGAGATTGGATTGATACCCCGCCCTTCACTCCCCAAAGGAGTCTCAGAGCGGCTTACAAACTCCTTTCCCTTCCCTTCCCCACAACAGACACCCTGCTAGGTAGGTGGGGCTGAGATAGCTCTTTCGAGAATTGTCCTTGAGAGAACAGCTCTGAAAGAACTACGGCTTGCCTGAGGTCATCCAGCAGCTGCAAGTGGAGGAGTGGGGAATCAAACCCGGTTCTCCCAGATTAGAGTCCGCACACTTAACCACTGCACCAAACTGGCTCTCAATACAGGCACCAAACTGGCTCAATACAGGCACACAAAACATTCCTCAAAAACCTGCAGTGACACACATCGGCCTTCTAAACCTACACTTCTCCCAAACCCTACAACCCAAACACACGTAGTATCTCTGGAGCAATACTCCCCCTAAGCTGCGGAGTCTTGGGAGCAAAAATTCTACTTTGTCAGCGACTGGCATTAAAGTTGTGAGCGAGGCATTTGGCTACTGCATAAATTAGTTCGCTCTGGAGCCGTCCTTCCTGAGCTGAGACAAAAATGTGTGAGCCAGAAGCTAAAAAACTGTGAGCTAGCACACACTAACTCAGCCTAGAGGGAACACTGCTCTGGAGTAAACAATGCCTTCGGCAAACTGTTGTGAATGCAGAGCGAGAATGGGGAAGCCTGGTTTCTGGGAAGAGAGAGCTCGATATAATCTAGCCCATCAGTGATCACCCGCCACGGTGATTTTTTTTTTAAAGAAAAAAAGATAATTGGCTCCGCTCCGCTCTGCATCACGCTTCAATTTACAGCTTGTCGAAATAGCTAGCGGCCAAGACGATTCCGTTCCGTCCTTATTAGACCTTCTCTCGCCAGCCGCTTCCTCGCACCCCATTGTGAGCAAGGATTTTCGTACAGGTCTGCTGCTGAAAGCCCTTCAATTCCCTGCACACCAAAACAAGACCCTCGTTCCGCTTTTCGCGCTCTGACAAAGTTATTATGCTATACGCGACTCAAAGGATCCGACTGCTTCCTTCAAAGCAGCCGTCACGCAATCTCCACGCCGTTCATCTAATTGGGATGTTTTGCGCTCTCCGCCGATTCCCTTGATGCGACGGGGAGCTCGCAACTGTAATAGGGTTGCCAAGTCCGTCCTCGTTGCGGAGCGGGGGACTCCCGGGTTGATCCCGGAGCGTGTGGACGCCGCATCCACATCACCAGGAAGTGACGGGACGCCGCCGGGGGCGGGGCCACGACCATCCGAGGGGAAAACATAAGAGTTTTCACTCGGATGACTGTGGCGGCCCCGCCCCCAGCGTGCCTGGCGTGGTCGCGTCACTTCCTGGTGACGTGCACGTCGGGGTGGAGTTCCCCCTGGGGCCCGATCCGGCGGCGGCGGGGAACCTGGGGGGACTTGGCAAGCCTAGACTGTAATGCCACATGGAAAAGAGCAACGAGACTTTAAAAAAAAGAAAGAAGAAGAAGCGGTGAAACGCTAGTATTTCGCAGGATCCCAGAAGTGAGTTTGTCAGGGGAGAGGCGACGGGGGAGCAGTTCACACATTCAGGGCTATAGCTGGGGTTCCCAGTCTCCAGGTGGGGGCTGGAGATCTCCCAGAAGCATAACTGATATCCAGACTACAGAGATCAGCCCCCCTGGAGAAAATGGCCCCTCTGTAGGCTTTATACTCCACTGAGGCCCCTCCCTTCCACAGGCTCCGCCTCCCAAATCTCCAGGATCAGATTCAAGGTTTTGGTGCTGACCTCAAAGCCCTAAACAGTCTGGGAGCCGCATACCTTCGGGACCCGCCTCTCCTGGTACATCCCCCAAAGAGCGTTACGCTCAAGTGGCAAAAAACGTACTGGTGGTCCCTGGCCCAAAGAGTGTCTGGCTGTCCTCGCAGGGGTCATTTCCGGCAGGAGCGCACGGGAGCAGAGTTCCGGTAGTGAAGAGCCCAGGGGGCGGGCACATGCAACAAGCCCCGCCCCCTGCTCCCAGCAGCCCTCAGTCAGAGCAAGAAGCAGCCAGGTAAGTTGCAGAGCCCCCCCCCAGATAGCAATCCAAAACAGTCCAGTGGCACCTTTAAGGCCAAGGTTTTTTCAGGTACAAGCTCAGGGCAGATCTGCGCGTCCCCCCCCCCCCTAGCTAGCAATCCAAAAGAGTCCAGTGGAGCCTGAGCAGTGGCCCCGCGAGGGCAAGCGGACCGGGCTCGTCCATCTCCCTGTAATGGGCAGCAGCTTGGGCGGCTGGCTGCGGGCCCGCGTCTCCTTCTTCGGACCCCTCTCCTTGGCATGTCAGCCTGGGCCTCCTCTTGGGTGGTGGCGGCTCCTGGCTGCCGTGGCTCAGCAGCGGTGGCATGGCCCCATCTGGGGCCTGCAGGCCGAGTGAGGGTGTCTGGCCAGTGGAGCACCCAGCCGGGCTGCGGCTCGAAGGAAACTGAGGGCAAAAGGGTGGTCGCTGCCTCTGTGGGCAGGATGGAGAGAGACGCCCTGTGAGTGACACACCAGGGCGCCAACCAATTCCGGAGCGTGTGGAATGTTCCAGAGAAGTGCCACCACCATTCAGCTTTTATTTATAAGGGAGATATCACCAGGAAATTGTAAAAAGCAAGATTCTGAACTTATTCTACATGTAGTGACAGCTGGAAGAATATTATATGCCAAATACTGGAGGAATGAAGTACCTTCCAACGAAAAAATCCTAAATAAAATACTTGAAACTGCAGAGATGGACAAATTAATTTTGAGAGGACAAAATGAACAAAACTTTTGAGAATACATGGTCATGGTTTTATAAATGGATGAAAGAATACAATAGATAAACCATATGGACATACAAGCGAGTCTGAAGAAAATATGAACTATAGCTTTAGTTATGAGCAAATGTTTATTCAAATCTACACGGTGTGGAAAAACAGAAGCAAAATATAAAATTAGATAATGTAGGAGGTAACTTAACAGATAAAATAGTGTAAATGGAACCCCCTACCTATATGTATGTATGTTTGTTTTTGTTTTTTGTTGGTCTTTTTAAAAAAAAGATTTTTTAAAAAAAAAGAGAGAGAAAGGTAGGCTGGCTGATTCGGTAGTGTTATGTATCATGCATACATGCCTGAGCTTCATCTGTTCAGCCATCTAAGGCTGGTATTGTAAACAGCACATTCTGATTGGCTACTCTGCGCAGTAGACCAATCAGAACCATAGAGACGTTCTGGAGGGAACCGAGTTCATTGGTCCTTATTTTGATATTTTGATTGGTTCTTAACTTACCAGTGGGCGTGGTTATACAAGCCCGGTTAGTTTAAAAGAGAGCCTGTTACTCTCATGTTTGTGTGCATTCCTGTCTTGTTCTAATAAAGCTGAATCACTTGTTAATGAGCTGCCTGAAGTCTCGTACTTAACAGGTAGGAAGGAGAGATGGAAGCCAGAAAAGGGGAGAGGGTATGGTGGTTTCAGAGAAAGGAAACACGAAATAATAGGGGGAAGGGAAAACGAGATGCTCCATTTAAGTCCTCTCTGGTCTCTGTATATTACTAAAAATACCTAAATTCGGAATGCCACCGAAACCTAAAGCTGAATCACTTGTTAATGAGCTGCCTGAAGTCTCGTACTTAACAGGTAGGAAGGAGAGATGGAAGCCAGAAAAGGGGAAAGGGTATGGTGGCTTCAGAGAAAGGAAACAGGAAATAATAGGGGGAAGGGAAAATGAGATGTTCCCTTTAAGTCCTCTCTGGTCTCTCTATATTACTAAAAATAAGTTCGGAATGCCACCGAAACCTCATCCCTCAGGGTGATTTACAAAGCTTTGATGCCACTGAGGTAATTTCTGCTACTGTGTCTGTAATCCCTCTATCGTTCCCTAAACGATTTAGTACGTGATCATCAGCACAGCAAACTGGAAAGGTGACCATAACAGGAACTATCGCATTGGGTCTTGGCTCCGCACAGAGCTCACAGAAAGACAAAAAAGATATATACAACAGATTCAGAGGTGTGAATTCCACAAGGACGTAACCTCTGCTCCTGAAGAATTCCCCTAAACCTAGCTGATAACTCCCCCCAACATTAAAACAGGCTGACCAAAACGATCTGTGATAAACTGGGGCCACAAGGTAGATTAAACCTGTATTGCGAGAACATGGGAAGGAAGGAAGGAAAGCCCCTGGACTTAAGGGAACAAACTGGTTTAGCATTAGTTAAAAGAAACTGCCAATCCAGTTCTCCAAATCTTCCTGTCACTGCGCATCCCATCTCACAGGGGCCAACCAGTTCCTCTGGAGGACCAGCAACAGGGCAGAGAGGCCGAGGGCTTCCCTGATAAGAACGTCAGAAGAGCCCTGCTGGATCAGACCGGTGAAGGTCCATCTAGTCCAGCATCCCGTCTCACACAGAGGCCAACCAGTTCCTCTGGAGGGCCAACAACAGGGCAGGGAGGCCAAAGGCTTCCCCTGATAAAAACCTCAGAAGAGCCCTGCTGAATCAGACCAGTGAGGGTCCATCTAGTCCAGCATCCCGTCTCACACAGAGGCCAACTGTCACGGCAGGACCAGGGGGCGTGACGCAAGCAAGCCAAAGTCCAGGAACAGTCCGAGGTCAAGCCGAGCAAATCAGGTAGCAAGGTTCAAACAGGTTTAAATCACAGTCCAAAAGCAGGGTCAGACATACCAAGGTTTCAAGTCCATAAATCACAATGATACCAGAGGAGTCAGAGATGAACGAAGGTCAACGAAGCCGAGGGTCAAAAGCCGAGGATCAAGCCGATAAGAATTCCACAAGGTCTGGAGCAGAGATGCAAGGATTCAGGTCCTGACAAACAACATTTGCCAGCACAAATGACTGCTGGCAACAGACTTGCAGATATACAGTGCTAGCTAATCAACTCATTAGCTAGCCGGGAGCAAGGTCAGGATCCTGTCAATAGTCAGGGCTGAGAGATCTTCTGGCACGCATGCGTGCATTCTGCCTTCGCTCTCTCAGCTGCTGTCTCCTTACATTCCGGAGCCTGGTTACAGGTGGGGGCGAGTCTGATGAACTACTGGGCTGCAGCAGAGACTGATCCCTTGCAGGTGTTCCCTGAGAGGCTTGATCCTCCTCACCACTTAGGTAGCTTTCAGCTACAGGATCCAGTCTTTGCCTTTCTGCTGCAGTACTGTCCTCAGGAGCCTGTAAGTCCACAGGCTCCTGGCTGGCAGGTGCCTCCTCAGGGACATCAGCAAGGGCAGGCATGGCATCAGCAGGGGCAGGCAGGACCCCCCGAGCCGCAGTACTCCTGCGCGGGCTCGGGGGACCCGGGGCGGGGCTTGTCGCCATGCGGGCTGCTAGAGCAGCGCTCCAGAGGACTCCGACCTGAAAAAAACCCTGCCCATGGGCACCATGGCACCCACCAACACATTTTCTGGTGCCCATTCAGTGTCTTTAGAAAATGGGCAGGGCCAGGTGGGACTTTTGCCCATCAAGGCTTCTGATTGGCCATTGGAGATTTGATTGGATATATAGAATTTTTTTTACGATGCTTTGGCAGCAGCTTCCACAACAGAACAAGGATTTTCACTATGTGACTGAAGGTACGCTGCGGCAGCTATTTTATGACTGGCCCCTCCTTTTGTGGTGACTATTTTGTGGCAGCCAGTTTGTAGCTGTGCCTACCACACTATGGCTGCGGTCACACGGAACATTAGCCACGCTACAGAGACGGAAAATAGGCGGATTTTCCAGGCAAGATCACACCACCACATCTGGGAAGCGTAGAGCTCCCTTGCCGAACCCGAGGCTTCCCGCCGAAGATGCGGGGTAAAAA